>NW_024883798.1:0-43277 GCF_019059575.1 Amphibalanus amphitrite
ATATATATAATATATATATATATATATAATATTATATTAATATATATATATTATAATATATATATATATTTATATATATATATATATATATATATATATATATATATATATATATATAATATATATATTATATATATATATATATATTATATATATATATATATATATTATATATATATATATATATATTATATAATATATAATATATATATATTACAATTCAAAATTTGTATTTTTATCTTTTTTCAAAAAAATTTTGACGTTTCGAAAAAACGGAATATATGATAGAACACATGCTTATGACTTACTCTAGCAAGTTTTAGTCAGATATCTTCAAAAATGGCCAAGTTATACGCATTATAGCAAAAATTTCACAATTGTAGATTTTTCAAATCATTTTTTTTTCTGTACGAATTTGATATTGTACATCAATATAAATAGCACCATCGTGTTTCTGAGCTCAAACTGCATCCGATAGACAAGCTTTTTGTTGAAAAACTTCAACTTTGAAATTTGATCTTTTTTGACCTGAAAGTGACCTGACCTCAGCTATATTCAGATGAAAATGGCCTCAAATGACACAGGCGACACCGAATTCGAAATATATGGTCTAAATGGACGATAAAACATGTGTCACGTGACCGACTTATGACATAAGATTTCCGTGACCTATGATGACCTGACCTGACCCTGACCTAAAAATCAAAGTACGAGTTTCGTACCCTCAGGGTATCTAAAGCATCTGTTCACGAGTGCGTAAATAAAAAATCAGCCTGATCTGACTTGTACGACGGCAGCCAGAGCCCAAAAAGTGAACAAGTCAAATATCGATAGTTTTTACTTTGACCTGACCTGTGACGTCATCGGTGATCTCGAGGTCAATGAAATTAGGTTTCGTTGTACAGTTTTTCCGGGGCTATCAGATGCCGTTAGAATTTTGACGATCGGCCCAGTAGTTTCGGAGTTAGGAGGGGGGCTATGAATAGCCCCCCCCCCAGTGGGGCGTGTTATACACAGACCCCAGTGGGGCGCGGGTTAACCCTCGCCGGACCTATTGGTTTTCTACATACGCGCCGGCCGAGGAGGGGGGGGGGGGGTACGACCCCCCCCCCGCCGTTTCGCTCCTGGTGGAGCTAGCGCGTCGCGTAAAAAACGAGCGTGTGTGCCGTTACGAGACGCAGAGATTGGTACCCAATTTTAAGGTCCTTGGTCAACCGGTGACCTCTGAGGTCAGGTCAAGTGCCCCAAGGTACGGTTCAGTTTTTTTGTGAATAACTTCGCAAAAAACGGCCGCAGAGCCGCGATTTTGGCAGTATCGTGTTCGCCTCGCTCATGCGCGTCGAATGATATACTTTTTGTTCGGGTTAGGTCAACTTAGGGTGTTGAGCTCAGGTCAAGGTCAGGTCAGCACCCCCAGGTCACGAAGCTGGTCGAAAGAGGTCATGTCGCATTTCATTCGATTCGGCAGGTCTTCCTGAGTCCATTGGTGGCTTTCCCGACTCGCTAGCTCAATTTGATCAAGAGTTATTGACGAAAAACTAATATGACCTTGATGACGTCATAAATGACGTCACGCAAGGTCAACATTGCAAAAGTGGCGCATCTAACCTTGAAAGGAGTGCATCAAATCACGATTCTGTGTGCTTGAGATAGTTGGAGATCGTTCCCGGCGCCATAATAGCAGTTTTCATTTTTCCCCATTGACTTATAAATTATAATGGTGAGGTCACGAAAATGACCTGACCTCATATGACCTTTAGGAAAAATCCGAGATATACAAGTTGTGAGACTCATAATGGATACTAGATCCTGCAAGTTTCATTTCCCTGTGACATCTCCTCTGGCAGTGAGGGCGTTGCGAAGTTGCGACATCTGAAGACCGTGCAGAGGTTCACTTATGACGTCATAGGTCAGTGACCTGACATGACTTGAAAATGCAGTTGGTGTCAAAAGATACGGCTTGAATCAAAGATCAGTTATGCCAAGTTTCAGCTCTCTATCGCCAGCGTGTTCGGAGGTATTGCGAAAAAAACCTATGAGGGGGCGGCACCCGCCCCCCCCCTCGGCCGGCGAGGGTTAATGCACAAAAATGTGGTATTCGTCTACTTTTCCTCAGCTTCTCTTAGCGACTTAAAATGACCTTAAAGGCCATCTTACCAGCAAACCCCCCCCCCCCCGCCCAGCTCCCCATCGGGCCCAGCTCGGTAGTGACCTCTCCTTGAATTTCACATGGACTCGACTCAGGCTCAACGCCATCCAGTTACGTCTGGAGATCCTTACTAGATCCACTGTATGTACATAGGTACTCCGCAATAGCAGGCATTAGGAATGTAGAATATATAATTCATCTCCTCGTAACATCTAGCAGCGCATGAAACAGAAAGCCTTTCGAGACACGACTTCTATCAGTCGGGTAGCGCCCACCGGCCGGCTGGCGGCGGGGCTGGCTGTGGCGCCCGCCGCGCTGGCCGACCCCGTGCCGGTACAGGTGTCGCCGCTGTTCTCAGCCGCTCGCCGCCAGCCGCCTCCCAGCGCGGTGGAGTGGGCGGTAAAAATGGAGCGCAGCTCCCACCGACCGGGCGCAGCGTCGTCCCCGGCCGTCGCCGCCGACTCCCATTCAGAGTATGCTAATGATGACCGGCTCGCAGGGCGTCCCAAGAGGCACGCGCGTTTTTACCGAGTCAACAAAGCCGGCTCACCTGTGGCGCCGCCGAAAAATGTAGAAAAATGACCAATTTTTGCGTGCGGAGGCATTTCTTTGCAGTGGTCTTGTGTACAGCTGCGCCGGAAGGCTAGCTGTCAGACAGGTGTTAGGCGCCCTGACAACGCGACCCTTTGTCTTCCGGCCGCCAGGGCGACCCACTACAGCGATCCGGCCGCTTCAGGGGCGACGCTATCATACAATTGCATTCATACTGACTCGTGATGTCGCAGTGCATATTCATGTGACTGTGGAATGTTTATATGCGTTGATTTTTATACATTCCGAAAAGTTGACGTGTCATGCTAGCGTTGCTCATATTCAGTTTTCGATACCCCTGCCTTTCGCCCCTGATAAATGAAATCGACTCGCGCCCCGTAGGGATATGCCGTGCTACATATGTCATATACCGTAGGCGTATACCGTAAAGTGGGGCTATTTGAGACAGTAAGGAAGTGGTTTAGCAAAATCGCTGTAAAATGAAAACCGTTTGATATTTTATGGTCATTTTTGCATAGGCTGATGAGGAATTGAACACTGAACAGTGAATGCCTTGAAAAACCTTTTTGAAAGCTTCGAAAAGTTTTGAAAGAAATTTGACATAAAATAAGAAATACAGAAAAAAAACGCACAAATTAGTTGCTCGAAAAAGACCTCTACCTGCAGCTTAACCCTTGCCGGGCCTATTGGTTGTTAACATACGCCCCGGCCGAGGGGGGGGGGGCGGGGACGACCCCCTCTCGCTGTTTCGCCCCTGGTGGAGCTAGCGCGTCGCGGAAGAAACGAGCGTGTGCACCGTTACGGGACGCAGAGATACGGTTCCGTACCTCTGCGTCCCGATTTTAAGGTCCTAGGTCAACCGGTGACCTCTGAGGTCAGGTCAAGTGCCCCAAGGTACGGTTCCGTTTTTGGTGGATAGCTTCGCAAAAAAAACGGCCGCAGAGCCGCGCTTTTGGCAGCATCGTGTTCACCTCGCTCAGGCGCGTCGAATGGTATACTTTTTGTTTGGGTGAGGTCAGCTTACGGTGTTGACCTCAGGTCACGGTCAGGTCAGCGCCCCCAGGTCACGAAATTGGTCGAAGTAGGTCACGTCGCATATCATTCGATTCGGCAGGTCTTCCCGAGTCCATTGGTGGCTTTCCCGACTCGCTAGCTTAGTTTGATCGGGAGTTACAGTAATTGACGAAAAACTAATAGGTACTATGACCTTGATGGCGTCATAAATGACGTCACGCAAGGTCAACATTGCAAAAGTGACGCATGTAACCTTGCAAGGAGTGCATCAAATCACGATTCTGTGTGCTTGAGATAGTTGGAGATCGTTCCCGGCGCGAGAATAGCAGTTTTCATTTTCCCCCATTGACTTAGGTATAGGTAATGGTGAGGTCACGAAAATGACCTGACCTCATTTGACCTTTAGGAAAAATCCGAGATATAGGTACAAGTTGTGAGACTCGTAATGGATATTAGATCCTGCAAGTTTCATTTCTCTGTGAAAGTTCCTCTGCCTCTGGCAGTGAGAGCGTTGCGAAGTTGCGACATCTGACGACCGTGCAGAGGTTCACTTATGACGTCATAGGTCAGTGGCCTGACGTGACCCAAAAATGCGGTTGGTGTCAAAAGATCCGGCTTGAATCAAAGGTCAGATATGCCGAGTTTCAGGTCTCTATTGCCAGCGTGTTTGGAGCTGTCGCGAAAAAAAAACCCTAGGGGAGGGGCGGCACTCGCCCCCCCCCCCCCTCGGCCGGCGAGGGTTAACCCGCGCCCCGCTGTGGTCTGCCGAGCAACACGCCCTGCTGGGGCGGGGGCAATTTGCCCCCTCCCCTCCCTAAGAACCACGCAACATAGCGACAAGCGGTAAACGGCGTTGGATAGCCCTACCAGGGAACTACCTTGCGACCCAATTTCATTGACCTAGGTGAAACCGATGACGTCACAGGTCAGGAAATATGTCGAATTTTCACCGTTTACAGGCATTTCAAGAAACGCGTTGTAAAATCGAGTAAAATGCATTTCATTGAAAATTAGGCATCGGTGGTGAAATGTTCGTCAAACACGTATATTGCTATTTGAGGTCACTGATACCAGGTCAGGTCACATAAGTCAAGTCACTGAGGGTCAAAATATGAAAATATCATGTCATGCATGTTTTGTGGTCCATTTTATATGCCAAGTGCGATTATGTGGGTCAGGCAGCCTTTGGGGTCAGGTTAGATTATGTTCTGGTGAAGGTCAGATCAAATTAGGTCAAATTTCAAAGTTGATATTTTTGCATAAAACGAGTATTGATTCGATGCAGCTCGTCACGGGGAGTTCAATGGTGGTCTTTGTTTTGCGCTACGTGGTCTAGAATTGCCAAAATTGAGTTCAATTGAACAGTTTTTTTTGCTATAACTTGGCCAAAAAAAGGTGCCGATCTAAAATTTGGTATGTACATAGAAGAGGGTAAGGACTATCACATACCAGGTGGCCCAGAAAAAACGTTCCCAACTTTAAATCAATATTTCTCAGAAAGTGATAAAGATACAACATTGAAACTTTTAACTTCGAATAGTCATTGCGGCACACATTTTCAGTAAATGGTCTGATTTTCATGGTGTTCGGTAAATAACTTTTTAAACGGTTCGTGTTTCAAGCATGCCATGTAAAAATTACTATTTTGCTCCGATGTAACCGATGTTTACTAAAAAATGTGAGTGAACGGGTCACTTTCACCCCGTGGCACCGCGGCCTAGAGCCATGGCTTCTACTGGCAGCTAGTCTCATTGATGGTTCGGGTCTCAGGATGACATATTCCCTCAGGCAACCACGATGGCTCTGTGCCAGCGGCATCGGAAGAAGTTTCCAGTTTTCTAACCATCTTGTGGCTCAAATGCTTTCCTGGTTGACATTCCTGGGAAAAGGTAGCTTTTCAACCAGTTTTTTTTTTTTGTCATCTGCTGGCAATGTTGTTTTTCATAAGCTATTCTGTGGTCTTCTGGCACAGGAACCAGTCTGCTTTAGTTTGTTTTCCTTAACCGGTCGATTTACTGTTTGATCTACTGAAAGGAGGGTAATCAGCAGTAATCCATGCACCGTGCCACTCCTGCTCGAAACATGATTTGGTGTTGAAACGAATGACATCCATGAGCACCATTTTGGCTCAGTATTTGAATATTTGGCACATAAATGAGACAAAAATATTTAAAATAAGAACATACGTGTTGGTTTCATTCACGTGCTCTATAACATGGGACGTCTAACCCAATAATGACTATCGTTTGACATCGGCAAAAAAGCAAAAACGTCTTGCTTAATTCAACTCAAGATTGCCAGCTTGAAAATGATGGTGTAGTGTTACAATTTGGCATACCAATGCGCAAAGAAATGACGCAAACTTGATGAAAATTTTGGCTCGTTATTTGTACTCGTATTTGATATATAGGCCTCCAAAGTTCGGAACGTTTTTTCTGGGCCACCCGGTATATTCCGGTTTTTTCGAAGCTCGGAAAATTTCTGGATTTTTTTGCGTTTTTCTAAAAAAACATCATTTTTTTATTTTTTTGGCTCAATATCCAAAAAATTTGAAATTCCGAGACAGCAGTTTTGTGGTGCCACCTTTGATCTACATCATACATGACCATATAAAGAACTTTGAAATTGCTTGGTAACTGTAGCGTTTGCACTGAACTCTATTATCGGGGTTACATGAGCACAGTAAATACGTATTTAGCCGCTAATTCGAATTAGGAACGCATTACCGACTCATGTAGCCACCTGCTAGTACGAATCGGCGATCCGATCCGCGGTTACATGAGCAAAGCAAATACGTATCACGATCGGATTCACCGCTAATGCGAATCAGGAGCGTACTACCGACTCATGTATCCACCTGCTAATACGAATCGGCAGTCCGAACAAAATCCGCAGGGAAAGAGGCTTAGAAGGAATAGGACCAAGATACGTATTACAGGAACTATTTCTTTCCAAAAAGAAACATTAAAATGCAAAATAATAGGCATTTATTTCATTTGCTTCTTTTGAAATAATAATTAAAAAAATATGTCGGTATTTTGTCGTTTTCAAAAATAAATATAGTGAAAACCAAAAAGAAAATATCAAAGTACTTTCAGTTGAAACATTTTTCTGACGGCACTACAGACGAATCAAGAGAGGCAAATGCTCAATGAGTCAAAGCAAGACAACTTTATGTTTAACTTTTTTTGTTAAGTTAATTGAGAATGTTTTGAGCAGATTAAATGCAAAAAAGACATAAGATATTAAGTTTTTAATTCAATCACCTCTATTGCTACGGAAGTGCGCCACATTTGTATGCTATTCCGTTTGTAATGCGCATCGGGCCGAGAGCCAAACTAGATCCGTTTGACGTCAATGATACGAATTTGCTCATGTAGTCGGTGCACTGAATGCGTTCTTGGGGAGCTGATGCGAATTAGCGTAGTGCGTATTTGGAACGGCTCGCTCATGTAACCGAGGCACAGGATTCGGGCCGCATTTCACAAGAACTATTCTTTGCTGACTGGAAGCGTCAAAATGCAAAATGCTAAGCATTTTTTTATTGGCTGCCTCGTAGAAAATAGCAAAAAAAAATGTTGGTATTTTGGTTTAGTCTTTGCATGTGAAATAAAATGAATGAAATATTTTGATACATAATTTTTTCTGACCACCCTGCTGTCGCTGCATGGCGAATCAGTGCCCACTGACTTAAAACAAGAAAACTTTGTTTTCATTTTTTGATTTCATGTTAATTTTAAATGTTTTTGAGCCTATCAAATGATATAAGTATTTAAAATTTAGTTCAGTCGTCCCGGTAAATGCCGCAACTGCGCCATGACTGTACGCTAATCCTATTCCGTTTGTGATACGAATTACCGGCCCTCGAGGAGTCAGCCCGGGTGAGCCAAACAAGATCCGTTTGACGTAGATAAAACGAATTAGTCTCATGTAACCGGTGCCGTAGATACGTTTGTGGGGAGCTGATGCGCATTAGCGTAGTGCGTACCTATTTGGAACGGATCGCTCATGTAACCCCGGTAAAAAATGTGGAATGCGCATCGGCCGCCAGGTGGTGTCCAACGGTGCCGCCATGTTGCGCAGACCAGGAAGCGGCCGCCGCCTGTGTTGGGGAATAGGGAATTCGGGACCTCGATTTACGTTTGCGGTCGCTGCATCCGTTACGTTCAAGCTATGTGGACACGGAACCCGGCATCTTACGCAAAATTGAGTGGAGAACAAGATGAAATCCTAAAATATCCTCAGATACAAGGAACTAATATGTTAAACCCTTATAAGTCAATGGGGAAATATGAAAAATGCTATTTTGGCGCCGAGAATGATCTGAAATTATCTTAAGCATATAGAATCATTATTTCATGCACTCCTTGCAAGGTTCTATGCTTCATATTTGCATTGTTGCCCTTGCGTGACGTCATTTGTGACGTCACAAGGGTCACAATTTTTTCTTCAATAACTCCCGATCAAATCGAGCTAGCGAGTCGGGAAAGCCACCAATGGACTCAGGAAGACCTGTTGAATCGAATGATATGCGACATGACCTCTTTCGACCAACTTTGGGACCTGGGGGTGCTGACCTGACCTTGACCTGAGGTCAACACCCTAAGTTGACCTGACCCGAACAAAAAGTATATCACTCGATGCGCCTGAGCTAGCTGAACACGATGATGCCAAAATCGCGGCTCTACGGCCATTTTTGGCGAAGTTATTTACCAAAAACCGAACCCGTGCCTTAGATCACCTGACCTGACCTCAGAGGTCACCGGTTGACCTGAGACCTTTAAAGCGGGTTCCTATCAGTCACTCTGCATTATACTTTGCCGCATACGACCATTTTACCGCTTAATTCTAGTTAAATTAGCGGCGCATTTGCGAGGTGGGTTCAATCAACCCCCTCGGCCGGGGCAAATGGAGGTCCGGCGAGTAACTTTGAGGAATTCTGAAGATACGATCGTGTTCCCCACTCAATTCTGCGTAAGATGCCGGGCTCCGTATCTACGTAACTTGATCGTAACGGATACGGCGGCCGCAAACGTAAATCGAAGTCCCGAATTCCCTATTCCTCAACACAGGCGGCAGCCGGTTCCTGGTCTGCGCAATATGGCCGCCACCGTTAGACACTACGGCCAATAGGGTTGAAGCGGCAGTGCTCCCCTGTGAGCGTTTGTGAGCGTTTTAAGATTTCATGTGTTTTGCTCATTTCTGCTTGAACATGACCTCAGTTAGACCTCAATATCTCCTGACCTAAGGTGACCTAAGACTTGAAATTTTGTGTGAAGACTGAAGATGTCAAATTGATGCCCGTGAAAGTAGGGGCATCAATTTGAACACGATGATGCCAAAATCGCGGCTCTACGGCCATTTTTGGCGAAGTTATTTACCAAAAACCGAACCCGTGCCTTAGATCACAGGCTCAGAAACCACCATTTAGGTATCCTGGTCGCAACCCCCGCAGCTTTATGGTGTTCAAGAAATTTCTTCCCTTTACTTGCAGGGTGGGACCAGCGTGGTCCCTATCTCTTAACCATTACGGGAATCTAATGACGTCATCAGGCTTTCGAACGTCCGTTAAATGTTTGACTAAAACGTTTTGTAGCACGCGGTGGTATATGCTGCTTTGCGCGCAACAAATGCCGCACTTTCAAATAAAGTCGCTAGGAACAGCGGAGATCCCAAAAGTAAACAAAAATAAAAGTCTAATATCTTGAAAACCGGTGAATATTTTTCGATGAAATTTGGTAGATATTCGTTTTTGCTCTTTCTGAACCGAGCGACATCACTTTCATGCCAATTCATTAAGGGGAATATTTGTTTCTGGTCCCTAAAAAGCTGTTTCTGGCACCTAATTGCTGATCAGCCCCAAAATGCTTATTCGACCCTAATATCTGAATCTGGCACCTAATTGCTTCCACACAGCCTAAAGTTGCCAGATCGTCTAGTTGAACTCCGTATTTGCTGTTTGCTGATTCAGCACCAAAACCAAAACATCCAGCACCTATTTTATTCCACGTTTGCCTGCCTAATTCGCGTAATCTTCCTGATTTTATGTATCCTAACAAACATGAACGTTGCATTCGGTGATGTCAAGTGCCATTTTCGCCAGTGGAGATAATGATTAATGCCATTTCTAGCCAAAAGAGAATCACTAGCCAGCTATGGTGCAGCATAGCAAGACGCTCCTATACCAGCCCGCTATGTAGAGATTATTGCACCCTCAGCCATTTTGACGTGAAAAGTTTGGATCCGTCACTTCCAGCCAGGCTCTCCGGTCATAAACTGGAGTAAAGCAAAATGTCAACTCTGAACAGACATGCCACGCAACCGGCCCTCTTTTCAATATTATTAGCTTTCTGCAATCATCGTCTGACTCCATCTCGATCAAACGCAGCATCCGGTTTCTACAGGGGCGTTTGACTGTCCCCATAATTATTACAGTCCCCATAACTGGTCGTGATTACAGTCCCCATAACTGGTCGCGAGTGTTGCTGTCCGTGTCGGACCAGAGGCCACAGCCCTGCACCATTGCCACCAGGTGCTGGTCCAGGTTTGACGCGGACGAGGCCAATCGCCAGCTGACGGAGGTGGACTGGACTCCAGTGTATGCGAGTGACAGCCCGGAGGAGCAGTGGGACTACCTACTCGCAGTGACACGACCCATTCTGGACAGACTGCTACCGGAGAGACGTGTCAGGGTGCGGAACCCGGTCGCCCCGCCAGTCACTGATGCCACCAAGGAGCTCATGGCACAGCGGCGGGCTGCACTCCGAGACGGTCACATCGACACCTACAAGCAGCTGAACCGCCAGGTCCGGTCGGCGATACGGCGCGACACGCGCGAGGAGCTGGAGCGGCGCGTGGACCGGGCCGGGCCGAGCGGTTTGTGGCGCAGCGTGCAGCCCATAGTGGCTCCGAAGCGGAGCGACAGATCCACCCCCGCCGCCGACGCCGACGAACTAAACCGGTTCTTTGTGGAGGTGGGCCCGAGGACCGCTCGACAGGTGACAGCGGCCGGCCCGGAGCTGCCGACCCGCCTGCCGCGCGTCTCCACTGGGGCTTTCCAGGTCACCCCGATATGCCCGGACGACCTGCGCCGAGTGGTGGGGAGAATGCGGAGCAGTAAGGTGTGCGGTGCTGACGGACTTTGCGTGCATTTTATAAAACAGTGTCTGCCGTCGCTGTGCCATATTTTAACGCACATTGTCAACTCGAGCCTCGTGTCACATCATGTTCCTCGCGCTTGGAAACTGACGCTCGTACATCCGATTCAGAAATCGACTAAATCTACCGACATTTCAAACTACCGACCGATTTCTATTTTACCGACTATCGCCAAGATCACCGAACGTGTTGTGTACGAACAGCTTTTTTACTACTTCTCATCACATCACCTGTTTTCTTCTAGTCAGCATGGTTTTAGGCCGAACCATAGTACAGATACCGCGCTTCTTACCGTCACCGACTCAGTTTTTACCGCGATGGATCATGGCAAAGTTGTTCTTATTTCATTACTCGATCTGTCAAAGTGTTTCGATGTTATTCCGCATGACCGTCTGCTGAACAAGTTGTGTTTATACGGCGTTGACACACGGTGGTTCGAGAGCTATTTAAGCGACCACTACCAGCAGGTCTGTGTGCAGATGTCCGTCGGCTCTCGGTGCACCTCTCGACCGCTCCCCAATGCCATCGGTACCTACCAGGGGTCAGCGCTTGGGCCACTGTTGTACTCCGTGTATGCAAATGACTTGCCTCTTTACGCTGACAACGACGCGGATATTGTGCAATACGCCGATGACACTCAGGTTCTGGTCACTGGGGGGCCCGGCGACATTGGCTCCTTAGTAGTCACTATGGAGAACGTTCTTGTTAAACTAGGTCATTGGTTCAGCAAAAATGGTTTGAAAGTCAACGCAGAAAAAACTCAGCTCATCTTAACCGGATCCAGGCAAAACATTAAGCGGCTTCCACCTGTCAACATCAGTTTCATGGGCGCCACTGTCGCCGGCTCCCCCACTGTGCGGAACCTGGGTGTCGTGTTTGATCAGAGCCTGACGTTCTCGGCCCACATTGATGACGTTGTACGCCGCTGCACCGGCACACTGTGTGGCCTCGCTCACAGCCGGCACTGCCTGCCACAGTCCTGCATGGTCCGACTGGTCGAGGGACTCGTTGTCTCGCTGATACGCTACTGTATTACCTCCCGGCTGACTTACTGTGTATGGGTCTGCGAACAAGACTCAGCTTGGCCGCCTTCAGCGGGTCCTCAACTTCTGTGCGCGTGTTATCTCCGGCCGGAGGAAATTCGACCACATTAGCGACGTGTTGCGACAGCTGGAATGGTTTACCGCTGATAACTTGTATCTGTACCATGGCTTGACGCTGCTAAACAAGATCCTGCGCACATCCGAGCCAGAGGCACTCTCGAGTGGTCTCATCACTCGACAGGATGTCACCCGCCGATCCACGCGACAGTCAGACCATCTCGTGACGCCCAAGATTTTATCAGAGTCTGGGAGGCGGAGGTTTTTATACTCTCACGTGACAGCGTTCAATAGACTCCCACCAGCGATGCGTGATATGCAGCCCTCTCTTTTTAAGAAAGAGCTGCGTGAGTGGCTTCTGAGGAGTCAGAATGACGGCTGATCAGACTCGCTGACGTTATTTTATATTATATCTGACGCCGTTCACTCACTCGTATGCATGCATGTGTGTTTTTATGTACCCACCTATTGCACCTGCACCGACTGTACCTTCTTGACTCGAGGCTATGAATAGCCATTGTATGATGGAATGCCTCACGACGTGAAATAAATAAATAAATAGACTGACCGGCCACACAATAACCAAAAACAAAATCAAAGCTTCATGCACACATATGACATAAGTAAGAAACGGATGAAAAAGGCACAACCACGGCACAACCCTGCGCGGCGAACAACGGACAATGTCCCACGCAAGATCCCGCGTTTCTTCAGCGGCCTTGAACGGAATGAAAACATTACATTTCTTTTTTGGAGCTATTTAATGACGTCAAAAAATACAATACCCGTTTTAATGGTCAAAATTGAGACAATTACTCACAAAAATGTTTCCCTTTAAGCATTACAAATAAATACTTTTAAATATTTTAATGACATTGCTTTTTCAAACAAATCAATATTATTTGCTTACTTAAACGTCATATACAATGCTGAGATCACTACGGGGCTGTCTTAGAGTGTAGCTGCACTGGCAACCTTTAGGCTAGACTCCAGGGGTCATTATACCAGAACAACATGATTCTACCAGCCAGTAGTTCATTTTTCTACTAGATTGGTGCTACGCTCAGCATTTAGGTGCCAGATTCAGAAAAAAGAGTAAGGCGTACTGATGAATAGGTGCCAGAAACAGCTAATTAAGGTCATTTTCCATGATTGGTGCTGGTATCCACCAAATAGGTGCTGAGGACCAATTTTGGGGCGAGTCAGCTTTTAGGTGCCAGAAATAGCTTTTCTGGGACGCAATTAAATGGCGTCCATTCATTAACCCTCGCCCGTAAACGGCGATCTGCCACCTTCGCCCATGCAGGGGGGGGTTCGTGCGACCCCCCCTTGGCGTTTGAAAACGGAACGTCGTAGAGCTTAGCGGAAAAGACCAACGGATTGCTCTCGCCGAGATCTCGCGATTGGTGGTATATTTTTTGGTCCTAGGTCAACATTTGACCTACTTTTGACCGGTCAAAGGTCAAATTTTCGGAAAAAATAGACTTTTTCAACTTTCCGCGGCAATTGCGGCAAAACGGTGGGAGATATCGACTTGAAATCTTCACTATCGTGTTCCTTGATCAATTTTCTATCGTTTGGTATGTATTTCTTTTCCCTAGCTCTAAAAATGGCGCGTTGGGAGCGCCGGAAGTCGGCAAGGTCACAGTCGGCGGCAGAAATTCGAAAAATCAAAATTTAAATTTTTGAAATCTGATTGTTTTTTTTTTGGATTTGGGAGGTCCATTTGCTCCCTATAGAAGCTAATATTGCTGCATATTCCCATTGAGGTGACAAGAATTAGCAAAATAGTGGTTCGGGCGCTTTTCAAAAATAGTACCGGACGCTGTTCCTCTTGTGACGTCATAGCTCCGTGACCTGACCTGACCCGGTCAAGTTCCTTATACCATATGATAGCCAATACTTGCCCCAACATGCATGGGAAGTTTCATCACGATCCATCACCCGATGTCCGTACCACCGGCAGGAAACCTCGGGCGTTGGCACTCAGTTTGTGAAAATCCGGCCGGAGGCTGTTCCCTTTGTGACGTCATAACTCCGTGACCTGACATGACCCGGTCAATTTTTTTTATCAAAAGATGCGCAAGGTTTGCCCCATAAGGTACCCAAAATTTGGCGGCGCTGCGCGCCGCCGTTTTTGCACTATTTCCGAAAAGCCTCAGGGGGGGGGGTGCACCAACCCCCCCCCCCTACATGGGCGAGGGTTAACTTTTTTGAAGGTGGGAGGGTCCCTTTAACCTTCCTGGGCCCGATTTCACCAAGTGAATATATTCTTGGTGTACTTTGGAAAAGTACACCGACAAAGTACGACGATAATACTATTCGGTTTCGCCACAGGAATATATTCAATACATCCGCTTTACGTACTTTGAGAGCCACCGGCGCGCATACATATATCTTTTCTTGTCGGGGACATGCAGTCACTATATTTTTCCGTATTTAAAGTCGACGTCCGACGAGCTTAAATGCTCAGATGTACAATATTATGGAAAAGAATTCTAGCTACGCTAATAAGAATTAAATTTGCTGATCATACAAGAGGAAGTACCTAAACAAATATTGCTAATAATGCTCTTGATTTTTGCTGGGAGCATGACATTCCCGTGGACATTCCAAAGCCAAAAATGTAAACAATCGGCAGCAAGCCGCGCGGCACAGTTGACGTTACTGGCGTGTGTGGGTTTTATTGGATTTTGAATTGATATTAATTTTTTCTTCAAAGTTACTTCTCATTAGATATTGCTTCAATATTTGTTCACATCTTCTACGCAATTCTGGAGTGGTTCAAAGCAAATATAAATAAAGTTGAACAAGAAATGGCATTACTTGAGGCACCTATCTTATATCTAACTACCGATCACTGACGATAGCAAGGAGCACGGCCGACTAGCCGACAAGTTATCTGAAATATTACTTGAATCAAGTTTTTAAATAATCGAAGGGTCTACCGACGACTTCAAATATGGAGAATATTTCGGAATCATTCGGCAGACTGAACCTGAACGGAAGCGGGAAGCCGGTGATAAATTGAATCATTTGGCCACAACACAAAAAAAATATGGACATTGGACAGCATATGGGTACTGCAAAGAAATAGCAAAAGTGGGCGATGAAAACGAATGTAAACGCGTTGTGACTTGTGATGCAACATGCTGGGCATGTCAATCAAGGCGTTGCTGGACTGGACTTCAGTCCTTCCTCTCGCCCTCGCCAGTTATTTACTTCCTCTTCGGTAAAACGCTGTATAAAGAGCACGGTGTAATAATCACGGTGAGAAAGATTTGAAACGCTTTTGGCCTTTTGTGTTATCAAAATACAATGTGAACTGTCGTTTTTTTTTTAAGTGGAAAACTCAATGTAATCGGGAATGCGAATGAAAAAAGGAATTCCCTGTTGTGTTTCTGCATGATGGGGTGATTTTAATCGCAGTGATGCCACGATGAGATAAGCCTTATAAAAATAGCTGTTCTGGGGTTTAATTTCAATATAAGCCCTGACACACGATACCCTATATATCCAGCAAGAAATAACCATTATGACATCAAAAACTTTTTGCTAGCCTGTGGCATGTTTTTATCATACGTTGCATCGACGAAGTCATTAAATTTGTAACATTATCATACAAAAAATTGATGTATGCCAAGCTGTTTCTCAAAGTATGCCACAAAAAGTAGCATACTTTCAATGCCAGCAAACTCGGCAAACAGCTGTTGAAAAAGCAGATCGGCGTACCAGAGGTACCTCAAATGTAATAGTATGCCAAAAAACGACGGACTTATGCAGTCATACTTTGTCTTTGTCTTGAATAAGTATCCCTGTACGGAGTTTGGTGAAACTGAATATGTCATAATATGCCAAAAGTGAATATGTACGCCGCCGTAATGGAATATATTCACTTGGTGAAATCGGGCCCTGGCGGTGGGGGGGCATTTTTTGCCCCCTTTACCTAGTTTTTTCGATATATCTCGAGAACCGCTGCGCCGATCGTCACCAAACTTTCAGTTCCCTCCCGTGAATAGCTATTGCACATTGTGACCAATTTTTTTCCGAAGGCTATTTTCCACCATTAGACTCCCCGTGACGAGCTGCATCGAACCAATACCCATTTTATGCAAAAATACCAACTTTGAAATTTGCCTTTTTTTGACCTGACATTGACCTGACATTGACCTGACCTCCACCAGAAAGTAGGTAACCTAACCCTACCTGATGGTCTTATAACCAGCATCATTCAGTTGGAAATGAAAAATAACCATAAAATATGCATCGCACAACCCTAGTAAAGTTGGGTTCATGTGGTGACCCTTGGTGGCCTGACTGACCTGTGACCTGACCTGGTATTATCAGTGACCTCTAATAGCAACGTATGTACTAGGCAACTGACACCCTATCGCTGATTTTCGACAAAATGCGTTCTACTCTATGTTATACTAGCGCATTCCTTAGAACACCTGTGAACGGTGAAACATTTTATCTTTGACCTGACCTGTGACATCATCGGTGACTCCGAGGTCAATGAAATTGGATTTCCTTCAACAAATTTGACAGGGCTATCGATAGTTCTTTGAATTTACGGATCCGTCCAGTAGTTTCGGGGATAGGTACGGGGGGGGGGGCTAAAAATGCCCCCCCCTCCCCGCACCGCACGGAAGGTGGCCTGGAGGCTCACCGCCTGCCGAGTTAAGCAACCCAACGGAAAGCCAGTATAGCGCAGTGCATGGAGTGTCGACCGACATGCCACGGCAGGCTATTGCTGATGTCATGGGTGGTGACGTTACTATCGGTCGCGACCTCTCTGCACGTCCGACCGCTGGAACACCCCACCGATCAGCGGACAAGGACTGCGCGTCACAGCCCGGCGGCGCGCGCCATTGTCCCGTACCTATGTACACGGCGCAGGTGCCTCTGTGCTCCGCGGCCACACACCAGTCCCCACTGCTCGGTACATGAGAAAATCCCGACCAGCCCGGCCGCCCCGTGCCCCGTGCATACCCGCGGGGGCCGTGGACGTGCCCGGTATTGTGGTTCCCTGATCGGCCGGCGCGCGGCTGGGAGCTGGGACGGCGGGGGAAACCCCACCCCCCTCCCACCCCAGCACGTGAGTCCGCCCCTCCACCGGCCGGCGCGGCGTTCCGCACTGCGCAGGTGCACCTTCTGACCCCCGGGAGACCTATATAGCCGGCGGCTGCCGAGGTCCCGGCAGATCGGGCCCTTCCCGAGTCCAGCGCTGGCCACCGCGCCACTCCGCCCTCAGCCACCGCGCCACTCCGCCCTCAGCCACCGCAGGTGAGCCTTTCGTCGAGTCTTGGGTTAGGCTATGCTAGGTTAGTGCCCGGAAGAAGGATAGATGTTAGGGTGTAAGCGTGTAACGTCGGTCTGAGCGGCCACCCTGGTGCAGCGCGGCCGGGGCTGAGCCCGTCTCTATGTACAGATAGGCCACCCAGCCCCGCTAAAGGTCACCCCACTGCACCTGAGGGTTGAGCCTGCTCCTGCGGAGCTGCTAGGTGCGCCCGAAGGACAGAGGGAACGGAGAAACATGAGTCTCCGCTCTTCAGTCTTATAAAATCCGGTAAAAGGGACTTAGCAACACCAGCTGAATCTTAGCTCCAGAAAACGTGTGTTAAATGCGGAATGTTTCATGTATATTTTGGTCCAATGTATATTGGCATTATTTTAGGCTTGCCAACTCAAATAGGTATGTACGTGTTTGTCAACAGCGGTAGGTATCATCATGCGACATGCACTTTTTAGTATTTCCACTGACGGTCCCGTGTAACAGTGACAGCCCCTCCCGCTGACAGTCTCGTGTTGCAGTGACAGTCCGTCCCACCGACAGTCCCGTGTTACAGTGTCAGCCCGTCCCAGCGACAGCCCCGTGTTACAGTGACAGTCCGTCCCACCGACAGCCCCGTGTTACAGTGAGTCCCTCCCACCGACAGCCCCGTGTTACAGTGAGTCCCTCCCACCGACAGTCTCGTGTTGCAGTGACAGTCCGTCCCACCGACAGTCCCGTGTTACAGTGACAGCCCCGTTTTACAGTGACCGTCCGTCCCACAGACAGTCCCGTGTTGCAGTGAGTCCCTCCTACCCACAGCCCCGTGTTACAGTGACAGTCCCGTGTTACAGTGACAGTGCCGTCCCACCGACAGCCCCGTGTTACAGTGACAGCCCCGTGTTACAGTGACAGTCACATGTTACAGTGACAGTCCCGTGTTACAGTGACGCCCCTCCCACCGACAGCCCCGTGTTGCAGTGAGTCCCTCCTACCGACAGCCCCGTGTTACAGTGACAGTCCCGTGTTACAGTGACAGTGCCGTCCCACCGACAGCCCCGTGTTACAGTGACAGCCCCGTGTTACAGTGACAGTCCCGTGTTACAGTGAGTCCCTTCCCCGCCAACAGTCCCGTGTTACAGTGACGTCCCTCCCCGCCAACAGTCCCGTGTTACAGTGACAGTCCGTCCCAGCGACAGTCCCGTGTTACAGTGGCAGTGCCATCCCACCGACAGTCCCGTGTTACAGTGACAGTCCCGTGCCATCGACAGCCCCGTGTTACAGTGACAGTCCCGTGTTACAGTGAGTCCCTCACACCGACAGTCCCGTGGTACAGTGACAGTCCGTCCCAGCGACAGCCCCGTGTTACAGTGAGTCCCTCCCGTTGACAGTCCCGTGTTACAGTGACAGTCCGTCCCAGCGACAGCCCCGTGTTACAGTGACAGTCCCGTGCTACAGTGACCGTCCGTCCCACAGACAGTCCCGTGTTACAGTGACAGTCCCGTGCTACAGTGAGTCCCTCCCATCGACAGCCCCGTGTTACAGTGACAGTGCCCTCCCGCCGACAGCCCCGTGTTGCAGTGACAGCCCCTCCCCTTGACAGTCCCTTCCCAGTAATTATGCCGACGTCGGCCCGACGTCGGCCGACGTCGGGGTGACGTCGGCAACTCGGCATCGACATGCCGACGTCGGCCCGACGTCGGTCCAACCTCGGCACGACGTCGGCTGGATGTCGGATATGCCCGCATGTTCCGACGTCCAGCCGAGGTCCAGCCGACGTCGGGCCGACGTCGGACCGAGATCAATTGCTGAGGTCCATCCGACGTCGGGCCGACGTCGGACCGACATCGGCCGCTGTTTTGACCGTTAAAATAATATAAAATACATGTTTCATGTTTCATAAAGAGCTTCTGTATTCAAAATATCCTCAGGACAAATCTTCCTCCACGCTGCAACCCCCTGATCCGGACTGGACGGGAAACTTTATCCCATTTGGGATTGCCCGTAAGCCGAGCTCGCCCGTAGCCGGGTGCGGTGAGTGCTTGGGGGCTGCTCGGCCTATCCTTTGGTCAGGCTCAGCCCCGGCAACTCACCAGGGCCGGGCCCAGTTCATATAGAAAGGCCAGTCGGCAAGTGTCACTTTGCCAAAGTGACACTTATCAAAGGGACACTTTGGGAAACGTTGGTGCAGGTGTGTACGAGTGGCTATAAGAATCCATTGTGGGGTCGCCCTTTCCAATAAGTGTCACGTAACAGCAATGGGACCAGGGACTCTATATGAACTGGACCCAGGGTGCTCGCCAAGAAGACCAATGTCTCCATCCTATGAATTATGATCCTTCCGGCTCTGAGATGGTCTTGTCAGACCGAAAGGGCATAAGGCCACAAAACAAACCACAGCCGTTAGCTGGCTGCGTGGTGTAGTGGTTAGCGCACTAACATCGCGTTCGAATGACACGGGGTTCGAAACCCATCGCCGGCCGACGCTTTTAGCGTATTGTCCCAGTACCATGCCGACGTCGGCGACCGGGGGGCTCGAATCCCGCCGCCGGTTGATATTTTTGGCGCATTGTCCCAATAAACATGCCGACGTGGGCCCCGTCGGTCCAACGACAAACGATCTCGTCAACCTCGGCAAACGATCTCGGCCCGACGTCGGCTCGACGTCGGCTGGACTTCGGCTGGACGTCGGAACATGCGGGCATATCCGACGTCCAGCCGATGTCGGGCCGAGGTTGAACCGACGTTGGGTTGGGCCGACGTCGGGCCGAGCCTCGGCCCGACGTCGGGCCGACGACGGCATGTTTACTGGGTTGTAACAGTGACGCCCCTCCCACCGACAGCCCCGTGCTACAGTGATTCCCTCCCACCGACAGTCCCGTGTTACAGTGACGTTCCGTCCCACCGACAGTACCGTGTTACAGTGACAGTGTCGTCCCACCGACAGCCCCGTGTTACAGTGACAGTTCCGTGCTACAGTGACAGTCCCGTGTTACAGTGACAGTTCCGTGCTACAGTGACAGTACCGTGTTACAGTGAGTCCCTCCCACCGACAGTCCCGTGTTACAGTGACAGTTCGTCCCACCGACAGTCCCGTGTTACAGTGACAGTTCCGTGCTACAGTGACAGTCCCGTGTTACAGTGAGTCCCTCCCACCGACAGCCCCGTGTTACAGTGACAGTTCGTCCCACCGAGAGTACCGTGTTACAGTGACAGTCCCGCGTTACAGTGACAGTCCCGTGTTACAGTGACAGTCCCGTGTTACAGTGACAGTCCCGTGTTACAGTGACAGTCCCGTGTTACAGTGACAGTCCCGTGTTACAGTGACAGTCCCGTGTTACAGTGACAGTCCCGTGTTACAGTGACAGTCCGTCCCACCGACAGCCCCGTGTTACAGTGACAGTCCCGTGTTACAGTGACAGTCCCGTGCCACCGACAGCCCCGTGTTACAGTGACAGTCCCGTGTTACAGTGACAGTGCCGTCCCACCGACAGCCCCGTGTTACAGTGAGTCCCTCCCACCGACAGCCCCGTGTTACAGTGACAGTCCGTCCCAGCGACAGCCCCGTGTTACAGCGACAGCCCCGTGTTACAGTGACAGTCCCGTGCCACCGACAGCCCCGTGTTACAGTGACAGTCCCTCCCACCGACAGTCCCTTCTAACAGTGACGCCCCTCCCACCGACAGCCCCGTGTTGCAGTGAGTCCCTCCCACCGACAGCCCCGTGTTACTGTGACAGTCCCGTGTTACAGTGACAGTCCCGTGCCACCGACAGCTCCGTGTTACAGTGGCAGTCCCTCCCACCGACAGCCCCGTGTTACAGTGACAGTCCGTCCCAGCGACAGCCCCGTGTTGCAGTGAGTTCCTCCCACCGACAGCCCCGTGTTACAGTGACAGTGCCCTCCCACCGACAGTCCCGTGTTACAGTGAGTCCCTCCCGTTGACAGTCGGGGCATTCCACGTCAAATCGAACAAAAATCGGCTGTTTTGCACCTTACCATCAGCGATTTCATTATAAATTTGTGAGCGAGATCCTGTGTCGCCCCGGACATTACATTGATGTTTTTTGCACATTCTGACCACAGGTCTTCTAAATATAGGGCATCAAATTTTTACAAAATGTTGCATCTTTATATTTTTGAACGACCATAACTTTGGTTGTACTTGTTTGATTTGAATGAAATAAACCTTACTGTTTAGGTAATTTCTTAAGCATTTGTTTAGAATTGCATTGACTTAAATATATGGCCTTGAATTTGCTTAACTCTGTTCTTAAGCACAAAAATTGAAATAGCAAAAAACACGCCACCTTCGATTTGGCTCATTTTCATATATTTTATTGCCTACCATATTCTTAACAACCTGTGAAAAAATTAGAGTGGGCCATTCATAAGTTTTGAAGAAAATGGCACATATGCAAACGTATGTTAGCACGCGCAGTGGAGGGGGAAGAGTGAATTTCGCCCCACCCCTCCTGTTTTTCGCCAGTATCTCATAATATTGATGCGAAATTACTTATGGCTACCTGTCCAGAATTGAATTGCAAATCTCATCGTGCAAGCAATAAGAAAATCGGTTCACAACTGTTCTAGTAATAGCGGTGTAAAGTGAACATCCTGTCGCCGCGGCGACGCGGCGACTCGGCAGCCGGCGCCGACCGCTACGCGCCGCCTGAATTGTAGACTGTGCCGGGACGGAACGGAACGGTTCCGTCTTTACATCGCGCTCCTTACCGCTGATTACGTTCGATTCGCGTCAAATTTTGTAAGAAGACTAAGAAATGTACAGGCAATCTTATGGTGAAAGAATTCTGAAAATAGGTTGGTAAACAATTGAAATATGAACGTGTAAACACAAAATTGTGACTGCTGCGTTTCCCGCGTCGGCCGATCCCGCCTCAGCCGGCGACATGTTACTCTTAGCAGGACTCTAACTGCCATATTTATTATCGGATTAACTAGAAATTCCCCATACATACTCAAAAATGTATGTTCTTTCGTATAGCGAAGATCAAAAGACGTGAAGATATCGTTGCGTGATAATGTATTGTTTTCGTTGAATTTATTTCATGATGCATTTCCACACGGCTCAAAATTCACCGCAAAATACCGTTTGCCTGAGACACTTTTACAATGGAACGTGAATGCTTGACTACGATGACTATGCATTTCCATTCTCGCAGAGTTTGGGATATCACTAATCAGCAATCATTCATTTCAGAAAGTGTACACAAGCAAGCATGTCTTGACTCTGTCTTTCAAGGTCACGCGCGGTTGCGTGATGTTGATGCATGAAAACGGCGTTTGCCGCGAAAGTTATGAATGGCCCACTCCAATTTTTTCACAGATGGTTAGGAACATTGTGACGGACATAATATGTAAAAATTACTCAAATCGAAGGTGGCGTGTTCTTTGCTATTTAAATTTTTCTGTTTTAATTCAAGGTCAAATGCATTTCAAGGTCACTTCAATTTAATTTTATAATTAAAAATCAAAGCCTTATCAATTGCCTACAAGACCCTGTTAATATCATTTTGATACCAGAAAAGGAACCAGAGTTATAAGCATTTAAAAAAATGATGTGTGGCATTTTTGGCTATATTTGATGACCTATATCTCGGCGATACGTTATCAAATTTCGAAAATATTACACGTAACTCAGTTTTGAACCATGCCCAGTCTGCCTACAAATTTTCAGAAAAATCGAAGGGGATGACGGATTTCGGTGTTTGATTTGACGTGGAATGCCCCAGTCCCGTGTTACAGTGACAGTCCCTCCCACCGACAGCCCCGTGTTACAGTGACGCCCCTCCCACCGACAGCCCCGTGTGCCGTCCCATCGACAGCCCCGTGTGCCGTCCCACCGACAGCCCCGTGTTACAGTGACAGTCCCGTGTTACAGTGACAGTGCCCTCCCGCCGACAGCCCCGTGTTGCAGTGACAGCCCCTCCCGTTGACAGTCCTGTGTTACAGTGAGTCCCTCCCACCGACAGTACCGTGTTACAGTGACAGTCCCGTGTTACAGTGACAGTACCGTGTTACAGTGATAGTCCCGTGCTACAGTGACAGCCCCGTGCTACAGTGACAGTCCCGTGTTACAGTGACAGTCCGTCCCACCGACAGTCCCGTGCTACAGTGACAGTGTCGTCCCACCGACAGCCCCGTGTTACAGTGAGCTCCCTCCCCCACCGACAGTCCCGTGTTACAGTGAGTTCCCTCCCCCACCGACAGCCCCGTCCCCGTGTTACAGTGAGTTCCCTCCCCCGCCGGCAGTCCGTACCGCCGGCCGTCGCGGCTCCCTCGGTCGCCATGTCTCGCGGCCTGCTCCCGCTGCCGCTGCTGCTGTTGGTGGCCCTCCTCGGACTGGCCGCCGTCGCCAGAGGCTGTAAGGGCGGCGGCGGCGGCAACAAGGGCCGGGCGGCCATGGACGCGGCGTCAGGCTCGCTCAACAACCAGTACGGCGTCGGTGGCGGCCTGAATCCGCCGGCGATCGGCCGCAGGGTGTGGACCTCCCGCGACGGATCGACCAGCATCGGCGTGGGAGCCAGCTCCGACTTCAAAAAAGATCACGGCGTCGGATTCAGCATCAAAAAAACATTCGGGCGTTAAAAAAACGCCCGATGTACTTGAGTGCATGTTAACATACATTGAATGGCTGTGTACCTAGTACCTACCTACTTTCCCAGTATCGTTCACAGTTTAACGAATAGGTCTTTGCGAATAACAATGAGAAAACATCTTTAGGTATAGACGGTCGATAACAGCTGGCTGCTTTTACTTGTAACGCGACATCAGTCTTTGAAATAAATATATTTTTGAAAGGTAACTTTTGTTTACTCGTGCTTGTGCCCTACTGGCAAAGTTTGAAGAAATTGCCAGTATAAAAATTTGAGGAAGTGATCTGACGCAATCTGGTGGCCTAGCCTCTGACCTAACCCAGCTGCAAAAATGTGACGCAAGAGATGCACTTTTATTGGAAGCCACATATGACATGATGTACGAGCAATGATAAATCAATCAATAAAATGGCACAATATATAAAACATTTTCATTCGCTAATAAATAAATACTCACTGGTCGGCGATGATACAATGCATCTAATACGCTGACACTGGTCATTGTGGAAGGTGGAACTAAAATCACCAAGTGTTAAAAAAGCGATACATATTTGATGCAAATCTCAGATTTGCAATGTGTTTTATCATGTACATTGAATAAATCATGCTGTTCTCCCGGAAACTTGTTGAACTACATATGTAGTTGAACAATGCTGATGACACTGCCGACCTCATCCACTGGCGACTCTGAGAGACGCTTTGAGAAGCGCTTCTCGAGGCGCTCCGCCCCGCCGGCTCCGCTCCCGCCGCGTGAGACGCTCCGTCGTTCGGCGGATCCGTTTCGCGCAGCGCGAGGCGCTATGCCAGAGAGACACCCCTTGATACGCTCTGTCTAGCGAGCTCCGTTCCACGGAGCGGAGGAGCTGCATCATCTAGCATCTCAACCAGTGACGGACACGCGAAATCGAACATTGACAACAACAACGTTCCCAATCTCCAAAGAACGTGAATGATCACATGTCGTACACAGTAATTTGCGGCGTGTTCCTCACAGCTAGCTTCAGACGCCGAAATCCTACATACCTACAATTTAAAAATACGCAACACGAAATACAGAAACAATATGACATACAGAACAAAATAACGCAAAAAGGCACATGGATAGGCACATTGTAGCATGAAAAACTCATACGCAAATACCTGCAAGCATATACATACGCGCGGATAAGCGTTGATCATTTAACACTTTCCACATCACCCAAGTATTGTCTTTATCCGAGTGATATCACCCAAAAACCGTGGCGCCTGGCAGTGGACACTGTCCGCCGGCAATCACAATTCACAGCAGTCGCCAGTTGCCGAGATCTCGACTGGAATGTTTGACTTCACCACCGCTCACTGCCGCGTCTGCCAACTCACACGGGACTGCCGCCCTCGTCAAAGTTCTTCGGCACCAGGTAGTGGTCCTGGTCCTCGGGCAGCCGCGGGCTGAGGTAGTGGTCCTGGTCCTCGGGCAGTCGCGGGCTAAGGTAGTGGTCCTCGTCCTCCCTAGGCGGCGCCGCCGTGGCAGAGGTCGGCCGAGAGCCCGCCTTGGCCGGCTTGTCGTAGGAGGGGTTGTAGAAGTGGTTGGCGCCGCCGCTGTGCGGAAAGTCGAACGGCTTGACGACGGCCGTGGGCCGGGGGGAGAAGATGCGGCCGGCCTCTGGTCCGCCGTCCACGGTCGGCGTCATCATGAGGTAGCCGTCCGGGCCGGTCTGGGCGCCGCCGGCCGGGTCCTCTGCGCGCACACAACAGCGCAGTGAAGGTCAGACACTTCACACTTACAGGGCCACAAGATCGCAGCGGCGTCAGCCTCACATGTTAATACCCGCGCTATCTCAGACCCACAGGATAGCAGCAACGTCAGAGACTCACAGACTCACAGGATCGCAGCAACGTCAGAGACTCACAGACTCACAGGATCGCAGCGGCGTCAGACTCACAGACTCACAGGATCGCAGCAGCGTCAGAGACTCACAGACCCACAGGATCGCAGCAACGTCAGAGACTCACAGACTCACAGGATCGCAGCAACGTCATAGACTCACAGACCCACAGGATAGCAGCAACGTCAGAGACTCACAGACTCACAGGATCGCAGCACAGTCAGAATCACAGAGACAGACTCAGGATTGCAGCAAAGTCTCGCAGACAGCCAGGATCACACTCACAGTACGTCAGACTCACAGACAACCAGGACAGCACACACCAGACACGTATATACACAGACATGCCTGGCGCGGGAGTCCGGGAGCCTTAGCGTTTCTGATTCAATCATCGCTGAAAGAGGTACAGTCGGGTGTACAGCCTAACATCTTTTAACAACACATCTTTTTAGGGTAGAGAAGGGACGTGTGACAGAGCTCCTAAGCATGATAGACGAGCAGACACCCAGGTACTTAACTCTGACTCCCCCCAGCGTACCAGCCTGCCCGATACCACTGTACCAGTGACCTAGCGCGGTATGTACCACTGACACCCAGCTACCCTGACCCTGACGGAACAGCTGACCTGTCCGGCTGGCCCGGTATGTACCCTAAGTGACTGACCCGGCTCACTGACTCCCAGCCACCCCAGACTCCCCACTGAGTACTGACCCGCCCGGCTGGCTCGGTAGGCGGCTGTCTGCCGCTGCGGGTCCATGTTGACGTAGGCCGGCTTCCTCTCCTCGCCCGCCGGCGCCTCCTGCTCCCTCGTCACGTTCACATAGTCCGGGCTGGCCAGTGTGTTCACGTAGTCGGTCCGCCGCGCAAAGTACTCGCTGTTCAGGTCCCTGAACGGCTCGTTGAGCAGCATGTACTCCTGTCGAGGAAGGCAGTGTCAGCTATGTGGAGTGGCAGTGGCCTGCGAGGTGGTTTTGAAGAAAGCCCTTCGATTGGATTTTGTCTTAATTCGTCATTCATCCCGGGTGGAGGACCCATGGCTCGCTGACTCCCATCCTTCCGTCACCGGCGGGCCACTGACCTCTCGCCGCCGGGTCACTGACCTCCTTGATGCGCTCCTCCAGTGAGTGTCCGATCTTCTCTGCCAGCTCTGTGAAGCTGGGCCGGTCGCCCGGCGACTCCTTCCACGTCTCGAGCATCAGCTTGTAGGCGGCCTGGGGCGCGAACTTGGGCCGCTCCATGCGGTACCCATCCCGCAGCCTCCTTAACAGCCGGGCGGGGGGGGGGGAGTCAGGAGGGAAGCACACTAACCGAGCGACACAGAAAGGCGCGGACGGTAAGCGGGCTGGCGTATCACGATATTGGTATATTACTTATTGTATGCATATTATCTATTATGATTATGCAAGGCTGTAATAAGACTGAAACCCACAGGCAAAGAGTGTTTGTTTCCCTGTCACTCAGGGAGCGCCGCCTACCGGACAAAGTTGACGTCGTACTCCATGCCGGGGTAGGGCGAGGCGCCGAGCGAGAAGAACTCCCACATGACGACACCGAACGCCCAGACGTCAGACTGGGTGGAGAAGATGGACTCCTGGATCGACTCGATCGCCATCCATTTGACGGGCAGTAGGCCCTGTGACGCAGCGGACAGGGTCAGAGGTCAGGTGGCGGCGGTGACTCGGTTAGAGGTCACAGGGCAGAGGGCAGAGGGCAGTAGGTCCTGTGACGCAGGGGGCAGGGGTCAGGGGTCAGGTGGCGGCGGTGACCCGGTCACAGGTCACAGGTCACAGGGCAGAGGGCAGCAGGTCCTGTGACACAGCGGACAGGGGGCAGAGGTCAGGTGGCGGCGCTGACCCGGTCAGAGGTCACAGCTCACAGGGCAGGGTTCAACCTGGGGTTGTCCGCCGCGCCAACACTAGAGTCAAGCGTGGCCGACTGTGCCAGGCAGCGTCCGCTATTCCACACGGTGTGAGGAAAACGTACTCAAATACAAATATCAAAATTCTGAGTCATACTCGAGTTGAACGGATAATCACGTGCAAGACTCGGTACACACGCTAAAAGAATGATAAAACGGCATCAGCTCTTTTCGGTCCAAAACCACCACTGCACTGTGCCGACAGCCGGCCGCGCCGCCGGCGGACCCACCTTGCCCTTCTTCCGGTAGTCCCTGGTCTTGTAGATGTCCCGCGACAGTCCGAAGTCGGATATTTTGACGATGTTGTTCTCAGCGAGCAGGATGTTGCGGGCGGCCAGGTCTCCGTGCAGCAGTTTGCGCGAGGCCAGGTACTCCATGCCGCGCGCCACTTGGTAGCTCCAGCGCAGCAGGTCGCGCGTGGTGAGCGGCACACGGCGGGGCCGCACACTGGCGCCCGTGTTCAGCCGAGGCACGCCCAGGCTGTCCTCACCGCCTGCCGGACGGCGCGCAGGTCAGAGGTCAGAGAGTTCAGAGGGGTTAGAGCGGTATCAGACGGGTCAGCACAACACGCAAAATAACTTATCGAGCATCGCACAAAATGAACATCCCAATAAGGAGCCTCCTGTCATACTATGGATAGCACAGTGGCACCAAGTTCAGGTCGATGCTACGATGAAATGAGAAGTGAAATCTGACCAGCTGTGAAACTCTCTCGTGACGGGACGGGACAGTGGAAGGACGCCGGGACTGTGAAACCGACCTTACAGGAAAGATCCGTTCTGTGGTAACTACCAGGATTTCTATTGGAATCCGGGAAGATAGAACCGACAGAGTCAGAATGACTCAGTTGTGAAACCGACACTGACACTGCCGGGGAGTCGGCACTGGCGACCTGGGCGGTGTTTCACGGGACGCTGCTACCACGCTGCTATCAAATTGCGCGAGCTGACGTCACACTTGTGGTAGTGTTGGAGCAATGGGCCTGTTGATGTTTCCATGGAAACCCAATTTGACACGTGTAAAAGCAACGTGCTGCTATCACCGGTGAAACAGGGCCCTGTGTGACACAAGGACTGGTACGACTACAGTGTCACAGGACAGACCGGGCTTCAACTGTGACGCTATGCTGTCAGTCAGGGCTGCGGTGAAGCGATGACTCACATTTAGCGCTGTGTGAACTGACCTGTGGTGCCGGAGGACACTGTGACTGACCTGTGGCGCCAGGGGAACGACCTGTGACACTGTGAACTGACCTGTGGTGCCGGGGACACTGTGAACTGACCTGTGGCGCTGGGGGACACTGTGAACTGACCTGTGGCGCCGGGGGACCAGCCTGTGACACTGTAACTGACCTGTGGCTCCGGGGGATACTGTGACACTGTGAACTGACCTGTGGCGCCGGGGGACACTGTGACTGACCTGTGGCGCCGGGGGACACTGTGACACAGTGCTGACCTGTGGCGACGGGCGACACTGAACTGACCTGTGGCGCCGGGCGACACTGTGAACTGACCTGTGGTGCCGGGGGACACTGTGAATTGACCTGTGGCGCCGGGGGACACTGTGGGAACTGACCTGTGGCGCCGGGGCTGAGGCAGACCGAGTCCACGGCCGTCATGTCCGTGTTGTAGCCGGCGCTGTGGATGCTGGAGGCGGTGCTGTTGCAGCGCGGCGTCCTGTAGAGGCTGTCGCAGGACGCCAGCGTGAGCCGGTTGCCGGCCCGGCGCAGGTCGCCGCCGCCGCCGCCCGCCAGGTTAAGCGGCGTGCTGACAGATGGCGTTAGTGAGCCGACTACGCACCAAAGCTGGACACCGCACCGCGCCGGGCTCGGGTCGGGGGTCGGGACGGGCTCACACGGTCATGGATAGGGCATGCGGGGGCCGGGGACGTCACAGACCGACTGGCCGGTCGTCGCAGGCCGGGCGGTGCACTGACGAACTGGGACGTGAGGGGACCGCGCGGCGGCGGAGGCCGGCCTACCGCAGAACAGGGCCCGGTAACTCCTACACATTTACCAACTACTTCAGCAGCAGGTCAACGGGCGTACACAACCTGTCCGTGCTTCTATCCTCAGGATACTGAAATCCTTCTCCTCCACGCCACAGCCCCCTTCCGGGCTGGGCAGGCAACTTTATCTCATGCGGGCTGCTCCCTTGGAGCAGCACCGCTGCTCCCGAGGGAGCGCACCCCGTAGCCGGGTGCAGTGAGTGCCTTGGGGCTGGGTGGCCTTTCCTCTGGACTGGCTCAGCCCCGGCGACTCACTAGGGTGCCTGCCCAGACCAATGTCTCCCCCTAATTCCTATCATCCTTCCGGCTCTGCAATGGTCTTGTCAGACCGAAAGGGCCTAACCCAACAAAACAAACAAACAAAAAACGGGCGTACATTTACTTTCGGCTCTGGACCTCTGCTTATGTTAAAGGGACACTCCCACCTTAACATTAGTTTTGAGTTGAGATAGCCAAATTGGTGGCCATGGCCTGCAAATACCGGTTTGGGCACTCACAACATCGACAAATGCTTTAATTCGGAGATATGGAATTTCAAACTTGCAGTTTTCGGATTCTAAGGGGCTAGTGCATTAGTATGCCCCCTTAGAATTTGTGACGTCAGCGGAGATCTAACGATTTTTAAATCTTTTACTAAAACGTTTGGTAGCACGCGGTGGTATATGCTGCTTTGCGCGCAACAAATGCCGCACTTTCAAATAAAGTCGCTAGGAACAGCGGAGATCCCAAAAAGTAAACAAAAGTAAAAGCCTAATATCTTGAAAACCGGTGAATATTTTTCGACGAAATTTGGTAGATATTCGTTTTCGCTCTTTCTGAACCGAGCGACATCACTTTCGTGCCAATTCATTAACTTTTTTGAAGGTGGGAGGGTCCCTTTAAGGACGGTGTAGGTATGTACCCAACACACTATGAAGATTTAGGGCTTGGCCTTGGGCGGTACACTTAAGCTTGGAAAATGTGCGCGACGTAAAAGACAGTCTCATATGGCATAAAACATTTAGCAATTGGCAAACGTGTTTCAGACTTCACCCAATTTTAAGTAGTAAGTGAAACAATTCTGGTGCACGTGCATTCTCATAAAAAACAATAAAAAACGAGAAGCCGGGGCTTCATGATTCGGAATCCCGGAAACGCTCGCGAGGGTAGGTATGCATACTTCAGATTTTTTCAGAAGTTCATCAAATACCGGTATGCAACTATCTTGCTACGAATAGTCGAATAAGCCTTTTAGTTGACACCCCTTTATCTTTTAAGGTATAAGACATCGCATGATGGCTGATGCATAGGTATCAAATTTGTATCTTCATTATGTAATGATTTGTTGCACTGCTGGGTTTCCGGGTCGAACATTCAAATAAAAAATGAGGAAAGAGAGCATGTGCCCCAGCTAAACTGAACGGAACAAGAACCGCAAACTCATTCACATGACACAGTATGATGTGTAGATACTTAACCCCCCCCCCCCTGCCAGAACCGAAGCTGCCACACAACGTAAAAATCCGTAATTCAATGACGTACATTTCATTACATACAATTTAGTATACGGTTATAGACATACAATTAGATACACACAAATCCAATTTAGTCGGTTAGAGACATCTGTTTAATCAAAATGTGCAACAATATTTAGTTACCAATAAAGTAGCAACGAAGGATGAAGCATTAGAAGGTTGCGCATAGAAAATGCTCAAGATGTCTGACTACTTTTAATTTTTCCAGCGCTGATAGGCTCTCACAAGTACCTATACCTTTTGCTGCTTATTTATCATCATGTACTAATAAATAATTCATTTTATGTGTCAACAACAAAATCGGCCACAAGCCCACAGGGCCTGTCGTTGACGTGCTCAGCTGCTCATGCCATGCGAAGCGTCTAAGAAGCGGCAATCTAGGTGAAGAGGTTACATGCAAAAGCTCAAATAAAAGCCAAGGCATCACACGACATGCACAGTAGCCAATGAAGTGGTCTGACTGAGTGTTGTAATCCCAGGAAAAGTACTGAAATAATCGCTATCGAAATAAGAAGTGAATGTAAAATCCCAAACAAAAAAGTAGCAAAAAAGAGGCCGCCAGGAAGTTTACGCACAACCGTTAACACACGAGATGCCTTCAGCCCGCGCTCGGTGACCCTTACGGCCCGGTATGGCGACTCACTTTTCACTGACGGCGCCGCCGGCCATGGCAGCCTCGTACTCCTCCTCTCCGAGACTGGCGTCGTACTCCCCTGGGGAGGTATCAGACGGAGCGTCAGTCGCGGCACCGCCTCCCACCGGCCACTGAGGGGGACTGCGTCAGTCGCGGCACTGCCTCCCACCGGTCACTGAGGGGGACTGCGTCAGTCGCGGCACCGCCTCCACGCAAACTGACGGTGGTGTGGTTGTATTCGGAGTGTTCGGCGTGTGCGTGTGCGATTTCTGACAGTACATTCTTTTTTATCCCCATTCCCCTTTTTTATCCCCACGGTGTATTGTTGAGTTGTCTGTTTCCGTCAATACAAATACGGGAACTGAGTCAGTCATAATACCGACCGCACACCAGTCACTGATTGGGGACTGCGTCATTGTCCGGCTACTATAATGCTTCCCCTCGCCCGCCACAGGACGGTTTCAGGACGGCGGCCGAGTTTCCGTTTCAGGACGGCTCACCGGTAATCGGGTCCACCTGGTCGATGAAGCAGGTCTTGTGCCGCTGCAGGTACTGGTGCAGGTTACCATGTCGGCAATACTCGACCATCACCATAAACTCGCCTGAAAATACACATATACAAGGTATTGTGAGTTTTACCACTTTTTTCATTTAACTAGTTATACGGCGACCATCAATAAATGTCTGCTCAGTTCAGCGAGACTTGGCGCGAACCCACCACGAATGAGACCTTGTCATAACGCTGAACAATTGTACATACGGCAAACGACAATAACGAAGCATTAGCATCCCCCTGTTTCAATTTGTTGGCATGCTCTGAATGATTTCATATCTGTTGGACTGTCAAACCAGCCGTAATTGTTTTATAACGGCGACAGGCCGCCCCTGACCCCGGAAAACGACCCTCTCTCGGCCCTACCGTCCACGGCGTGTTTGGTGACGGCTCCGAGCAGGTTCACCACGTTCAGGTGCTTCCCCAGCTGGATCATGATCTTCAGCTCTGCCATCATGGAGCGGATCTGGTTGGGGTCCGAGCCGGACTTTGGCATTTTGACGGCCACCGTGGTGCGCTCCTCGCCGGCCGTCAGGCCGATCGCCTCCGCCTTCACCACCCGGCCAAACGCGCCCGAGCCGATCTGGCGACCTGCGGCGGGCCGGGAACGGGTCGGGTCAGGTCGGGGAATCGTCAGAGGCCGGCCCGAGCCGATCTGACGACCTGCCGGGGGGAGGGGGGTCGGGTCGGGTCAGGTCGGGGAATCGTCAGAGGCCGGCCCGAGTCAATCTGACGGCCTGTGCGCTGGTTCTACTGGGTCAGGAGTCAGGACAGAAAACCGTCGAATAACAAGCCAGAAGACGGCAGGACACAACATTATCAAGGTAAACACAGTTAGCTCCGTCCGACAGAACGGAACTAGGAACAGGACAAAACGAGAGAACAAGACCGCAAAAGATCGTACGATACGGCGCGTGTGTCGTTTTCAGAGGCAGACACTGGGCCGAGGAAGTTTCCTCAGATGAAAACACATACATCTCGACAGCATGCAGCTCATTCCAATGGGAGCAAAACGCACCTGGGAAGGAAAACAAGCCGGAGAGGAAAGTTGGGCAGGTACACTCACACGGGGTGTGCCCTGATTGTGCAGCGTCCCGGGCCGAACTGCGCGGCGCTCCAACTCACCCAGGATGAGTTTCTCCTTGGGGAACTCCCACTCGGCGTCGTAGGGCAGCAGCTCGGCCTGCTCGTCGATCGGCATGTTCGGGTTGAACTGGGCCATCCGCCCGTTGGTGAAGGCCTCCAGCTCCGTCTTGGTCAGCCGCTGCTGCAGGTTCTGTCGCCCGCGGAAACACGGTCAGCCTCAGGGTCAGCGCACCGGTACCTATACAAGGTCAACGCTAGAAGTTTATACTAACTGCGGCTTATGATAACCTGTGTATATGATAAGTCTGTGTAACCGCCACGGAAGCTTCAGATAATAAACGTACTCTGCACATAGCGAGCTCAGAAACCAACCGTCCTTCACCCGAAACACACACACACACACACACACACACACACACACACACACACACACACACACACACACACACACACACACACACACACACACACACACACACACACACACACACACACACACACACACACACACCAGCGATGCCCCCGAGCAGAGATCGGCCGCTGACCTTCTGCTGTTTGGTCTTCCAGACGAGGCAGGCGGCCAGCGCGATGAGCAGCAGCAGCATGAAGCCGGTGATGCCGGCGATCAGTCCGACGTTGGCGCCGCCACCGGGCACGTCGACGGTGGCCGAGCCGGTCACGGCGCCCACCCGGTTCTGGGCCCGGCACTGGTAGGTGCCGGCGTCGTCCGAGATGGCGGCAGTGATCACCAGCCGCTGGCCGTCCCCGCTGACGCGCACCCGGCCGGCCTCACTCACCGGCAGACGCTCGCCGTCCTGCCGGGGCGATCACGTCATGTAACGACATTCTGGGAGAGATTGACCGCTCAGCTGCTGCTTAGAAAGGATAGGCAGATCGCTCGGATATGAGGAGAGCGCGAAGAGACCCGGTCACGTTAACTCGGCTCAACAGTCCTCAGTTCTTATATCGTGTCTTCCCCTGATCCAACAACTCGCTGGTTCCGCTGTTTCTGGGGTTGCTGGTCCTGGTCCGCGGTCTGTGGTCCCGCGGTCCCGCTGGTCCCGCGGTCTCACCTTGCTCCAGACGACTGTGGGCGGCGGCAGACCGGACACGGTGCAGTTCAGCTCTCCCCGCGTCCCCTCCTCGAACGTCAGAGTCGCTGACTTGTCCATGTTCGAGTCGGACAGGAACCGCGGACTGGCGCTCGCTGCAGAACATAGTCCAAAAGACAGGTCAGAAGACGACAGCAGCGGGACCACATCAGGGACAGAAATGCCTCACATGACAATATGACGGCCAGTGAGGCCGGACGGTGGAGCGTGGACCCACCACTGACAGCGATGGACCATCTTTGACAGTCACCAACCGATGGACCCACCTTTGACAGTCACCAGCCGATCAATACACCCACCTTTGACGGTCACCAGTCTGTCGGTGGTGTTCTTGCCGCCCGAGACGTTGGTGCCGGAGCAGACGTAGCGGCCCGACTTGTCTGCCTGGATGTCGGTGAGCACCAGGGTCTTCTGGTAGGAATACATCGTCTGGTCGACCGCTACACGGATACCTACTCACGAGAACAGAAACGGGCGCAGCGCACCAGTTACACGGCTGATAGCGGCTCATCAGCGGTTACACCACGGTCGTGTGAAATAAGACGACTGTTGGTAAATGTCACATCTGTCACTGCTCTAGCCCGTACCCTGTCGGTCCATTGACCACTCGGCCTCTGTCTGCCTCAGTTCACCTCTGCTCTATCCGTCCACCGACCATCGGTCTCTGTCCGTCCCTGTCCGCCTCCAGTCCGTCCCCTGTCCGTTCCCTGTCCACTGACCATCGGTCTCTGTCCGTCTACTGACCGTGTCTGTCACTCCACAGTCCGTCCCCTGTCCGTCTGTCCGTCTGGCCGTCCACCGACCTTTTGCGTCTGTGACGGGCAGCAGCAGGCCGCCCTCCATCTCGCGCAGCCAGCTGATGGTCTCCAGGCCGTCGAAGGCGAAGCGGCTGCCGGCGCAGGTGATGTTGACGTTGTCGCCGACCACCACCTGACGCTGAGAGCCGCTCGGCAGGACGCCGAACCCGCCCGCCACGTCTGCCGCACACAGCCGAGCGGGAGGTCAGGGTGCGGGGGGGGGGGGGCAGCAGAGCGGTCAGGGTCGGACGGCCGCGATCGAGCGTGCAGGGCCACCGGCACAGGGCGATGTGCAGCTGTGCTCAGGCGATCGGTTCTCTGGGTCCTTACTTTGATTCGAGTGGTCCTCACTCGGGTTCGGGCTGCCCTCGCTTTGGTCCGGTGGCTTACCTGAGACAAAGAATGGCGCGTCCGCATCAGCCGACGTGGGGAACTTGTTGGTGGCGTGGCACCGGTAGATGCCCGACTGTTTGGCTTTGAGTGAGAGCGTGCTCTTGATGCGCCACTTGTGCTGCGGCGAGGTGCTGTGGTTCTCCCGCTCCTCGTTGGTCTGGATGTACTGTAGGAGCACAGCGGGACGTGTTCACAACGACACAGCAATTACAGTGACATAACAGTCGGCAACACTAGTCGTCAGCCCCGGACAGCGGCCGAAGCTATAGGGAGTCACCGAACAGCCCCCCCCCCCCTCCCCCACGGCAGCGCCCCTGTGTAGCGTCTTTGGCTCTCTCGCCACCACTCCTCATGTATGTTCACGGACGTACCCTGACGTCGTCAAAGTCCTGGACGACCTGGCACTGGTGCCGGGTGGCGCAGGCGGCAAACTCCCAGCCGACGACCGGCGCGGGCCAGCCGGTGGCCGAGCAGAGCAGCGATACCTCCTCGCCGACCGGGAAGAACAGTTGGTTCGAGCCGACACTGACCGACGGCGCCGCTGGGCGCACAGAACACCAGGTCAGTGTGCGTCAGGGCAGAGTAAGATAAGGCCGACAGTGACAGCGCCACTCGGGGCAGGGCACAGCAAGGTCAGGGTAGGAGCACGGCAGGTCAGAGTCAGTTGAGGGATAGTGGCAGGGCGCGTCGCAGTGGGCCAACGAAGATCAGAGTAAGGTCAGGGCGACGTGGAAACAGGTCAGGATAGGATATGAGGACCCGCACGTCAGAGCAAGAGATGGGGACTTCATGACCTCTGTCACAAATAACACGATTGCTGCTTATACACCACAATGAACTCAATAAGTCACACAACAGACATCTCAGAGACGGGAGGGATTCCTTGAGCCCGCTACTAGTCGACCTCCGGCGCCGCCCGGCCGGTGACCGGTCACTGACCTTGCACGGTGACGTCGAACACCAGCGAGTCAGTGGCGTTTCCGTCGGGGCTGGTGGCCACCACTCGGTACTCCCCCATGTCCTCCAGGGAGAGGTCGAAGATCTGCAGGATCGTGTCATCGGGCCGCACCACCACAGAGTACTTCAGAGCTGCCACAGAGCGACAGACAGACAGTCAAACCACTGACAAACAGACACACTGACAGACAGAGGGTCATCGGGCCGCACCACCACAGAGTACTTCAGTGCTGCCACAGAGAGACAGACAGACGGTCACACCACTGACAAACAGACACACTGACAGAGGGTCATCGGGCCGCACCACCACAGAGTACTTCAGAGCTGCCACAGAGCGACAGACAGACGGTCAGACCACTGACAAACAGACACACTGACAGACAGAGGGTCATCGGGCCGCACCACCACAGAGTACTTCAGTGCTGCCACAGAGCGACAGACAGACGGTCAGACCACTGACAAACAGACACACTGACAGACAGAGGGTCATCGGGCCGCACCACCACAGAGTACTTCAGTGCTGCCACAGAGAGACAGACAGACGGTCACACCACTGACAAACAGACACACTGACAGAGGGTCATCGGGCCGCACCACCACAGAGTACTTCAGAGCTGCCACAGAGCGACAGACAGACGGTCAGACCACTGACAAACAGACACACTGACACACTGACAGACAGAGGGTTATCGGGCCGCACCACAACAGAGTACTTCAGAGCTGCCACAGACAGACGGTCAAACAACTGACAGACACACTGACACACTGACAGACAGAGGGTCACACACATACAGCAATGCTGCCACATAAAAAGGCTAAAACGATCCAACATGTATCGTCCATATTGACGAGTATGCACCGTGCACGACGTCTAACATTCGCAGCTCAGTTGCCTTTCCCGTTCATAATCGTATCAACCCATCACCTTACTGATCACTTACTTCGTCACAGTTTACCTACAGCTACTGCAACTACCTCGTCAAAAGTTACTGCTTTCCAACGAAAATCTACCTGGGGCTCTTCTCAAGTCACGTTTTCCTCCACAGGGACTGGCGAAATGACGAGCCTTACCCTGGTTGACGATCTCCTCCCCCTCGGGGTCGTACCAGATGACCTCTGGCAGCGGGCTAGCGCTGATCGACACCACGATCTTCAACAGCTCGCCGGTCCTGGTGACGAACTTGGTGGTGTCCGTCTGCAGCTGCACGCTGGCGCCGGTCCGGTCTGAAAGGACCGAGGCACAACGCGTGAGCAGCGCAGGACCACAGCGGAGGCACATGGGCACGCAGCGGCGAGGTACCGAGGCATGTCAACGCCGGGCGATATATTGGAAGCAGCACGACTGCAGCCCAGGTCTACACCGCTGTTGCTGCCCACACCCCGCTGCGCCTCCCCGCGGCGGCGCGGCCGGACGCTCAGTGCTCAGTGCTCACCCTGGATGGGCACGAACTCCTGGCGCGAGTTCTCGTGTCCGTTCTGGTCGCGCACGTGGCACGTGTAGTAGCCCTCGTCCTCGACCCGTGTGTCGGTGACCAGCAGGCGGCGTAGGTCGTGCGCGGCCGCGGTCGGGTCCTGGCCGCCCGGCACCACAGAGTTCTGCTCCACCTGCTGCTCCAGCTGGACGATACGGCCCGTCTGAGGGCAGGGAGGGTCACAGACGGGTCACAGGGGGTCACAGAGGGAGGGTCACAGACAGAGGGAGGGTCACAGACGGGTCACAGAGGGAGGGTCACAGACGGGTCACAGGCGGGGGTCATAGAGGGAGGGTCACAGACAGAGGAGAGTCACAGACGGGTCACAGGCGGGGGTCATAGAGGGGAGGAGCGTGACAGGGCTCACAGATTCAGGCCGGCGACAGGTAGATCACATAGGTACGGTACACACACACACCGAGTGGTTGAAGTATCTATCTATATGCACATACACTGTGAGTTGTTAATAGATAAGGGCAGGCTGTTATCTGTCAGCGCGCCCGGCCAAGATTATCAGGTAACAACGAGTAGCAAGTTTGACAGAAGCATTGGGTTGGATCAAGGCAAGCGCCTTGTATTGCTGGAGGACACGGCCCCACCCTTTCCTTGAGTCCAGTGCTGGGCACGGACTTCCACCAGCTTGCCCTGAAACTGTCACAGTTCCATCTTAATTTCAACTTTCAACCTTGAGTACTTTACCTCAAACTGGTACTTTCAACCTTGAGTACGGTGCCGTACTTACATGTCCCATATTACCTCCGACCTCGAGTCCGGTGCTGGAGTCCCGCCTCACCTTGAGTCCGGTGCTGGTGCCTGGCACGGACTCCCGCCTCACCTTGAGCCCGGTGCTGGAGTCCCGCCTCACCTTGAGTCCGGTGCTGGTGCCGGGCACGCTCCAGGTCAGCGTGTGGAAGGTGCCGGCCATGTGGTGGACGCGACACTCGAGGGTGAAGTTGCCGCCCAGGTAGGCGTGCTGCGCGCCCTCAGCGTTTATCCACGGCTGCTGCACCGTGTCCGACGCAGCTGTGGTGCGCACATCGCGTTACTTATGTGCAAATACACAACGGGTCACACATTGGTACATACAGGGACATACTGGTACAACTCAAAATTACATGTCGGTAAAAAGGACTGTAGCCCACCCAGGGTGATAGCGTGTATAGTATGATACAGGATCACCTGAATCTACGCGAAACGGGAGATTCGGTATAACAAGCACCTGACATGTACGGCTCACAGCATACGCGACCAGCCCACCACAGTCGCGCCCACCCTGCGCGTCTCCGTCGGGGCACTCACGGTTGAAGTGGACGAAGATCTGCATCTTGTCCCTGGCGCCGTCCCTGCTGGCGCGACACTCGAAGATGCCGTTATGGAACGTCAGCACCGGCGAGTAGATGACGAAGCCCTCGCGCTGCTTGTAGTTCATGTAGCGGGCCGCCAGGTCCGTGACCTGCCACCGGGTCATCGGGCCAACGGTCAGCTAATACGTAGGAGGGTGTACTCATACAGGGACAACCCAAGGAATTCACAGGAAAGGTGCAGCAGTTTCCCGTTCTCTGACTTCATCAGTACGCGTTTCTACAGTAAATATTAATTATTCTGGGTACCCGGGCATAGACAAAGACCAAACTTTTTGATTAATGATTAATGACCTTACCCTCGTAGTTTGAAAAAGTTAGATCAAAACACTTGTTTATTAATAATTTCGAGCACAGCTCTTCATCAGAATACAAAGCTAAAAATGTCACGATAAAAATCCAATCTTTGACTGCCAAACTTTTACCGAATTTACAAAAAAAAGCTCGGGATGAAGGTATTGCTTGGTCGTGCCGAACGATTTTATATGCCAGAAGGCCTGACTTCTCATAGTAACTCTAAACTTCTCAAAACTTTTTTTTGCGCAGCCTGAATGTTCCATCAATCTCCGGGTCTCGTCGCTCTGTGACCGGACCCCGCCCCCGCCCCCTCTCTCTCTGTCTCTCTCTCTCTCTCCTCTCTCTCTCTCTCTCTCTCTCTCTCTCTCTCTCTCTCTCTCTCTCTCTCTCTCTCTCTCTCTCTCTCTCTCTCTCTCTCTCTCTCTCTCTCTCTCTCTCTCTCTCTCTCTCTCTCTCTCTCTCTCTCTCTCTCTCTCTCTCTCTCTCTCTCTCTCTCTCTCTCTCTCTCTCTCTCTCTCTCTGTCTCTCTCTGTCTCTGTCTCTGTCTCTGTCTCTGTCTCTGTCTCTCTCTCTCTCTCTCTCTCTCTCTCTCTCTCTCTCTCTCTCTCTCTCTCTCTCTCTCTCTCTCTCTCTCTCTCTCTCTCTCTGTCTGTCTCTGTCTCTGTCTCTGTCTCTGTCTCTGTCTCTGTCTCTGTCTCTGTCTCTGTCTCTGTCTCTGTCTCTGTCTCTGTCTCTGTCTCTGTCTCTCTCTCTCTCTCTCTCTCTCTCTCTGACCTCTCTGCCGTCCTTGAAGAGGGTGACGGCCACGTCCGGGTGGGTGGGACGACACGCCAGCACGGCCTCCTGGTTCTGCGTCACCGTGATGAACTCCATGTCGCTGGTCTTCACCAGCAGGTTGGCGGGGTCTACGGACGCCCCGGTACCCCGGCGTCAGATTCACACAACCACATCAAACAGCGGCGGCCAACGAATTACACTAGTGGCATCCGTCGGGAATAAGACATCACAAAGCACAAATCCATCAAAGGAGTTACGATGATCCATAAATCCTCGAAATTATCACAATTAAGAGCGATGTTTTCCTTTTACATTATCACATTATCACATATATCCATCAACGCGACGCAAAAATGCCCTTATACCTAATTGTTTCCATTTTTGCATGAGACTATTTCACTTTATTCATCACATGATTAACGGCCGGCCGTCGCTCACCGTTGACGAAGAGGTACACCTGGGTGACGTTCTGACGCGCCTCCATGGACGTGGTGCCCACGAAGTGGCAGCTCTGGTAGCCCACGTCCAGGAACGTCACGTCGCGAATCTGCCGGCGCGACAGCAACCAACGTCAGCGGTCGCCACAGCCAGTGTGGGGGCACTACACGTCAGCATCTATACAGCGAGGGATAGACGTCATCTTCCGATGTGACGACATTCGAAAACGTTAGAAGCAGCGCATGGAGTATCTATAGAGTAGACTTTTAAATAATATACTTTGCAACTTCATTCCAAAGCAGTTGTTAAAAGTATCTATAATTTTAACTTACCCGTAGAAAACGTAATTAAAACCGATCGTGTAATTAAAACTGATGAAGCGCTTTTGTCCTCTTTCGACCGTATCCCTGGTTAAGCTGCGAGCAGGCTGGGCGGCTCGAGCTCACCTCGATATGGGAGACGTAGGGGAACTCGGGGTTGTCCTGCTTGGTGCCGTCCGTGATGGTTACCCGGTCAGCGATGTCCTGCGGAGAGTCCGGCCGGTGTCAGTCGGGTCAGCAGAGGAGCAACCGTCCCGCCACCAGCAGACGGTCCCCGGAGCCGGGAGCCGGGAGCCGGGAGCCGGGAGCCGGGAGCCGGGAGCCGGGAGCCGGGAGCCGGGAGCCGGGAGCCGGGAGCCAGGAGCCGGGAGCCGGGGGCCGGGGGCCGGCGGGCGGCCCACTCACGGGGTCCATTGAGCCGCTGACGTATACGAGGCTCACGCCCGGCGTACAGAGATGTTCAGAGGTTTTACCGCCCGGCAGTGGGGACGGGGAGGCAGCGGGGAGGTGTCTGTCTGAGTATCCGGTCCGGGAATGGTCCCGGTCAGATTGGTTCCAGTTTTCCGATCTCCACGGAGAGGCAGCGTGCAGAGTGATTCCAGATCGAGGGAAGGCGGCGTGGGAAAAGTCGCCTTTCAGCACAGCATGAGTTCGGAATTTACTTATCTACCTAATTACTAGCTGTTAACCGTTATAGCTATAGGTATTTGTAAAACCGTATAGGACGGACTGCTGAGTACAGACTAAGATGAGCATTCCTAACTCCTATATCAGTTTAACCCGCGCCCCAGTGGCGGTCTCAGCCAACTTCGCCCTAGTGAGGGGGGGCATATGTTACCACCCACCTCTAACTCAAAAACTAAGAGGGCTAGAAAGACGCGGTAAAAAGCAGTCGATAGCTCTCAATGCGTACGTTTGAAAGTATTTCGGTCATTTTTCACCTTAGAGCAATATTGGGGTCACCAGAGGTCATCAAAGGTCAAAATTTGCCAATTGTCATTATATTTTTCAGAAAACATGCCGCTATCTCAGGAACTATGGTAGCTAAAAAAACGCATGGAACAGCAATCGATAGATTTTGAACTCTTCTTTTGAAAAGGTCATATCAATATTGACCTCAGGTCAACGGTTTAGCCTCCAGAGGGCAAAAACTCCCAAAATAGCTGTTTTTACGAAAAGTGTTTTTCGACAATAACTTTCGACTACAAAAAGCCACGACATTTCTATTGCCAGAATCGTGTTCCCCTCGCCGAGACGCGTCGAATGGACTATAATTTGACTTTGAAAGGTCAACTTGAAAATTTGACCTCAGGTCAAGGTCATGACCTTACCGGAAAAGGTCATGTTGCATATCAGTCGATGCGTCTCAACAAGACAAACACAATGAGACCATCCCCAGCGTTCTATCTCTTTCCAATCGCGAGTTATTGGCAAACAAACTGTTTGTAGCCTCAAGTGACCTCGGATGACCTGTCTAGAGGCTACAGCAAAAATGACACCTGGTCACGAGTGGACTAAATCATTGTGATTCTGAAATTTGGGACGTTTCCGATGATGCGTACACCGGATCTAGAGGCATTTCATTTTTCTCCATGACTGGTAATGGAAAGGTCACGCCACTGACCTGACTTAGGTCACGGATATAAAAATCCGAGATATACAAGTTGTAGGCTCCCATACAGCATGCAATCCACCAAGTTTCAAACCTTTCTGACAAACACTGCAGGCTGGACATGATTGCAAACTATTTTTAGGGCTTGGTCAGTAAATTGACCTGGTGACCTGACCTGACATGACTGGGGTCAAAAAATTCACACATTTGTCAAAAATTGATGTACCAAAAGTACCCCAAGCGGCGCGGCGCTACGCGCCGCGGTTTTTATTCACACGCAAAAAAAGCGCGACAGGGTGGTAAC
>NW_024883799.1:0-46715 GCF_019059575.1 Amphibalanus amphitrite
AATGATAGTCAATGTTCGTGCGGTGTTTTTGTTTATTGTGCTTACTCATGTACGCGAATTCGTCAACGAAGTGGAACGCTACGAATTACGAAACGAGCTTTTCTCGAATATCTGCGCCACTTTAAGTTTAAGTGGCGTTTTTTGAATTTTGAATTGTTTTGTATTTACGTGTTTATCTGTCTTTTTAAGAATTCTATCCAAGGCTGACGAAGGAAGCTGTAACGCTTCCGAAAGCTACCAATAAAAACTTAAAGCTGGTGTTTGAACAATATTTTGCCAAACAGATATAGGAGTGTATTCATAATGGTCTCTCGATGCCTTTAGCAGCAGACTGTCATGTAACGCAGGACCGCTGCGTAGCTTTGGAGACCGGTTATCGCCGACGTTAAAAGCTGATCGAGTTGCCGATAGTAGCATTGATGACTGTCGGTCAACAACAAATGTCGGGAGGCATGCGACAGATCGCTCGATATCTATATCACATGCGCGAGGTGAATGCTAAATGATTTTGATCTTTTATTAGAGCATTGTCAATGTCATGGACCTTAAATGTACTCCGTATATGATTCTAATCTCTAGGTTACGTGCATACATATTTTAGGGTAACTTTGCACAGCAATAAAGGAAACCATTATTTTAATGATATTCAAACGAGCCATTCACATCTGGAACGTTGATTACTGATTAAGTTCTACATTTTTGTAGCCAGATTTAAAATGACTAGCAGAAACGGTTTGATATTGCGGTAACGGTGCTTGTAGAGATGGTGCACTCAATAGTCAGTATACAGCTTTATAAAATATGCCTGCGGAAAGTGCGCTAAACGTGCTCCCCCCCCCCAAAAAAGGACAACAACCTTAATGCCTTGGGAATTCAATAGATGGGCTCCGTACCAATGCCGGCAAAGCAGGTCATATCTATGTATTATACATACAATGCCGACTATTCACAACGTAACAAGAAGTCACCTGTTAACCCTCGCCCTGGCAGGGGGGGTCGATGCGACCCCCCCCCCTAAGGTTTTTCGAAGATAGCGTAAAACGGCGGCGCGCAGCGCCGCCAAATTTGGCACAGCCTATGGGCAACCTTTTTACATATGACCTGAAAATTTCAGGTCCGGGTGACCTTGGGTCAGGTCACCAGGTCAGAAAAACCGGTACAAGGTCATGGTCAAATTTCAATTTTCTTTTTGCACCTGTCCAGCTCACAGTTTTGGACTGATTTCCTTCAAACTTTCAGGATGTGCTAAGTTCACCGAGTTGTATAACATATAGTTCGGGTTTTTTGAGGTCACTGACCTGAGGTCAGTTAGAGGTCATTACGTCGTAATGTTAAGCCTATGGGAAAATGCTAAATTCGGAAAATACTGGAGATATCCGCTTCGTTCTATCACTTTTGTGCTTAGAAACCACAGTACTTATCAGCAGGTCACTTGGTGCTTCTTTGTTTGGTGTACTTATCCATGGGTCAGGTCAATGAGGTCAATTGAGGTCAAATGACGTTTTTGCCAATAACTTGGCACATAATGACGCTAGAGCTTAAAAAAAATGGTATCATTGTGTTCCTGGTGATCAGCCGAATCGAATGATATGCGATATGATGCAATTTGATTAACTTGAACTTAATTTATTAATTTAAGTTTACTTAAAATTTAAGAAAACTTTAAGTACACTTAAGCAAGCTAAAAAGTATATCATTCGATGCGCCTTGACGTGCTAAGTTCACTGGTGCTTTTCTTTTTGCTCTATCGTTATTAGATCAAAAGTTATAAGCGAAAAACTTTTGACCTGTTTTTAGCGAAATTTTTACATTTATACCCCCCAAAACCCCCCTAAATATTGACCTAGAGCAACCAAATTTGCACAGGGACGAGAACTCCAGGGGCCCACCTACCTACAAAATTTGGTGTTTCTAGGTGCCATAGGAGCCAATCGCGAGGGGGGGGTCGCATCGACCCCCCCCCCCCCTGCCAGGCCGTGTTATGAAAAATGCCCTGCCAGGGCGAGGGTTAAAGGTGTGCGTATTTACAGAAGATCCCGATCCATGCTGTTTAATTCTTATCACTCTGCTTATAGCATTAATAAATACAAAATGGTGATTTGTTTGCTGCAGCCGAAACGCGGGTGACATTGATCGGAGACAGGCACATCCATTTGTATTGGCTATTTTGTTTGATTTCGTGATGCTCTGGAGAGCCGAGCTAGAGATAAATGCACCGGGACGCGTCCAGCGGCTCATTTTGATGTAGGTCTGGCTACATTGTCTGATGATATCGTTTGATGTTGTTACGGCAGGGACATGTTCTGGTGACATGGTCCACTGCTGGTCCTGGCCACCCCAGAGCAGCGTGACCCCAGCCGGGGAGCAAGGCTCGGGCAGTGAGCCGAGTAGGGGAGTTGGGGTAATTTGGCCGCTTTTTTAGAAAACGATGTAACTTAAAATTGACGACACATTTCTGCATTTTCTCAGCGCTGGCAGGTGTCGCATTCATTTTACTTTACTGGACAGTGAACTTGAAATGCTAGAGTAATTACTTATATTGTATGTGTGACGTATTACAAATGTCTACAAGGCGGCCAAATTGCCCCACTAGCAGGGTTCTTTGGCCGGGGTGTGGGGCAATTTGGCCGGTGTTAGTTTGAGGCCGGGATTTTTTTTTTTTTGTTATAGGCGAGTCAGCTTCGCATTCAGCAATGACATGTGTCCTACGACGCATTTGACGCATTTCGGAGGTTGACTCAGCGGTCACAGGGGTCGAAAATAGCCAAAATAGCGGCTCTAGATGCGAGCACAGTTTTTTACGAATAACTTTTGAAGTAATCAAGCTAGGTCAAAACTAAAAGTAGCATCGTAATTCTCTCGTCAGTCCGCATCGAAACATGTATGTGTTAACCTCGGGAGGTCAAGGTCAAAGGTTGACTTCAGGTCACGCTACCTCAAGTCGCTTGACCTAAAGGTCACGGGCCGCCCCAGCAAAGCGACCCTGAGCGCACCGGCCAAGTTGCCCCGCTAGTCCCGGCCAAATAACCCCACATTGCTATTCTGAAATTTGTTGTCTATAAAGTCGTCATGACTGTACGGAACTAAATGAAATTGCTCTTGGAACCGCTGAACAACCCCCCAGGATGACGCTATAATGTCGGAATTCGTTTACAGCCCAAATACTGCATGTTATACAACTTTTTAAGCGGAAGTAAAAGTTTCATGTTTTATTTATTTTGAAGAAAAGTATGAGGGGGGAAGATTTGACATTTGTCCTCGAGTTAGTTCTACCCATGACAAATGAATAGAGACTAGAGTTATTTCATTTTATTTTATCAGATATTGTACAGGTGGGGGGCCAATTTACACCACCGGCCAAATTACCCCAACCTCCCCTATCGGACGACGCCGGCCACAGCGCAGCGCGCCGCCACCCGTTCATTCATTATGGAGCAGGGCTCTTGCCGAGACCGGCCTCCCGTGTTCCTTTTTTAGCGCGCGGAAAACGTGTGACCCGGGTGATCGGTCGCGCTGGTCAGACGCAGAGCACTCGGTCTCGATGTCTGTCAGACTCCGTTTCAGCATCCGATGCCGCGGGGAGAGGCAGTCGACCGTGTGACAGGCGCGGATACAAAGGGGGGGCCATGGGGGCCATGGCCCCCCCCTTGGCCGATTTTTTCAAAAATAAAATAAAAAGTTAAAAAGTTAAAAAGCTGAAAAGGGGGCCTCCTGAAAATAAAGTGGCCGAAATCCGATGAGTTTTTTTTTACCTACCCACTTAGTTATTTCTTAGAAGACTAGCTGAGAAGACTTCTTTGTTAGAAGATTGGTAAAGCTTTTCATAACTTGGAGGTCTCTTATACTCACAGAGATGACTACTTTTACAGGGCCTCCTAACCTGCACAGAGGGCCTCCAAGCCTGCACAGATGTTGAGATGTTGCCTGAACAGCTAGATAAGCTCAATAGACGCAGTTTTTTTTAGGGGGGGGGGGGGCCCAACAAGTGGGAAGATGGGGCCTCCAACAGGTGGGATTATGGGGGGCCTCCTGGTTTCTAATGGCCCCTCCCTTGGAGATTTTCTGGATCCGCCCCTGCCGTGTGATGTCGGATTCTGATTAGCCCATCGGTCTCCTTAGTCTTCTCGTCTCCGTAGGCGGCGCGAGCATTCCGCGGGTGCGGTCGCGCAGAGGCCATGGGTCGGAATTCGTAGGATGGCTATCACCGCCGATGGCTGGCGATTATCTAAATATAGAAACCACGGCGAAAGGCCACCGCCCGGGCCGGCCGGCTACGGTGATGGCCTGAGTGAGGTATCTCATCGCTGTCTCCGTTTATAAAATCCAGACGTCCGATTAGTGCCAAAACATGGAAAGAAAAAACTGTTTGCCTCTGTTTTTCGGAAAAAAGCAAAAAATTCCCATTTCGTTGGCGACTGCAATTGTTGGCAAAGCAATCAGTCAAAAATTGTTCAAGCAAAGCAGACCTTGCATTGCCCACGAAATGAGTTCAAAACTTTTAAAATATCTTTACTTAATTATTCAAAATAGTTAACCAGGAGCCTGCCACTAATAGGGTTAACGGGATGCAGGCAACGTTCATATCGCGTTTAGGAAAAGGAACCTACCAAATGCCTTACCCAATGAAAGGCACACTAATTGGATTTCTGCAGCGAAGCAACGGCATTGAAAAACTGAGTAACCACACAATTCTAAACACGCAACGAGCAAACGGTTATATGATGTTTCGATTCGGCGCCACATGATATCTCGGTGCGCATATAGAAGCGGGCATTCCTCAGACGTCCTCTCCTGTGTTTTCGTCCTGCTTCAGTGAGCTGTCTTTCATCCGCGTGCACTATCTTTCCTCTCCCGTTCGAATTTCCGCCTGACACGATCGGTCGGCTTCTGCCCGGTGCGGCTCGCAGCACGCGCTGACCTCCGTGTCCCTCTTCTGCAGGCTACATGACGTCTTGTTCGAGTAGCAGTGTGAACGTGGCTCTGGCCATCACTGCTCCGGCCATCATCCCGTTCATGCTGTTCGGCGGCTTCTTCCTCAATAGCGGGTGAGTGGCCGCCGGATTCGGACCTCCCACAGACCGGCGAGAGTGACACTGTGGGCGGGACTACGGACGAGAGTGAGACGGTCGGGTGATCTGCATGGAAGAACCTAGGATATTCATGTTTTGACATATAACGCTTGAACAATTTAACGACGCAGGCTTATCGCATGTTAAAACAATCAAGCGTTGTTGTGTTGCTCGACAGCGACGTAACAAATAAAAACCCTTCTTAACAATAACAGCGAGCCCTGCATGGCAGAAAGTACTGAGCGACAACATAGGAATTTTAAGGTTCGCTGGTCATTTGACGATTGTACTTAACTGGATGACATAAACGTGCATCTGAGTGTGGCAGCTGTCATGTGTGAAGAACAGGTTGGCTCGTTTTTTTTAAGCAGCTTCTTGATGCCCAGCACCCATGCAATAATTACGCTAAAGCTGGGCTCCATTACTTGTAGAATCGTTCTGCTGGAGCTTTTAGACACCCTCAGCCGGGAGTAATTTTGGCGGAATGCAGCCGTAAGCTCCCAGCTCTGTGAGGGCCGCTGGCGGCTGGGCCGGGCGCTGAGTGTGTGCCCGTCCGCTGCAGGTCCGTACCCGTCTGGCTGGAGTGGCTCCAGTACCTGTCCTGGTTCAACTACGCCAATGAGGCGCTGTGCATCAACCAGTGGCAAAACATCGATCACATCGACTGTGGGGGCTCTCCGGCGTGCCCCAGCAACGGCACTGTCGTACTGGAGACTCTCAGCTACAGCGTGGTAAGTGGCCCGTCCGCGCCGCGTGGTGTAAAGTCAGACTGCTGTGCCCTTTTTTCTACCGGTTAAAGTTATCATGTTGGCAGCCGATGGTAACTATCCATCATATTTTATCCATGCTATGTTATCCATGCTATTTTCATCGACGAGAGGGTGAACGGTTTCACGCAGTTTTCCATTGTCCGTTCGTTGGAGGGCATAGGTACAGCTATTCTGCTCGGAGTCTGCTAACCGTTTTTGTCCTGGCGGCGCGAGATTTGTCACTATCCTGACAATCTCGGTTCACATTCCAGGATAACTTCAATGTGGACATCGGCGCCCTGGCCGCACTTCTAGTCGGCTACCGGCTGCTCGCCTACCTGATCCTGCTCTTCAAGTCCTATAGACACGAGTAGCGCTAGCTGCCACAGTGCCGCGCTTTAGCTTCTTCACAGCGCGTAGCTGTCAGTGTCATTGTCACGTGCCATTGCCAAGAGCCATCGCCGTGTGATGTCTGGTGGTATGACATCCTCACGTCAGTGGCAAGTCACCGAATAATGTCGAGAGCAACAGTCAAATGTGAGGCCTTGTTTGAACTGTATTGTGCAGGATGGCAGCATCTGGGCTATTCGTCGTCACCTAGTGTGCGGGGCCGGGGTACGACGTTCCTGGTGCTAGAATGTGGCATTGAAGCTCGGTAATGTGTTGAGATTAGCTATATAGGTACCGGAGGGTGCGACAGGCTCGGCAGCGTGTGTTCCTGGGTATCGGTGGCACTGTTAAATCTTAATTCTCAAGCGCATTTCAGGCATCTCAATCAATCTGGTGCTGAGAAACACATGATGCTTTTTTCACAAATTTCAAATTATTTCCTGTTGGTGTGCTGAAATACCCGAAATGACTGCATAGTCCCTGTGCAAGCTGTGACGATCGTGCCTCAGACTTTTGTAGCTAGGGTAAATAATCTATTGGGAAATGATAATCGTATATGTACATATGTCTTTTGCGTTTTCCATCACTACAGATGAATATGAACTTGTGGTTCAGAGCTGAGCCGAGGCAAGCCAATATTGGTTTTGCTCGCCCAGGAATGTGTTCTTTCCAATAGCATATGCCAAAATGTCCTCGTCATTTTAAGCGGCAGAGTGCTTATCAGTTATAATGTGAATAAATACGTACAATGCAGATATTTGTTTTTCCAATTTATGTCTGACCATTCACCTGAACATTGAAATCAAACACGGAAATACGGGTAGTGTAAGTGGATAATGTAACTCATCAAACGGACCTTGAATGCCCGGGCATTTTTTTTGGGGGAGTTGGGGCATCCTTTTTAGCCAACCTATGCTAGAAACGATTTTTTCCTAGGACGGAGAGGTGCCACTTTGATGCAACAGAAGGCACTGCAAGTTTGGTGGCGATAGGTTCACAGGTTTGGAAAATATTGCAGAAAACGAGGGGTGACTTGGCGGTGTCCCCCTCCCTACCTCGCCCAGTGATGCGCTACTAATGATGGGTTGACATGACCTTATCGGACCGTGCCCAAAAGCAGCACTCGCGCACGACATAATGAGGGCAAAAAGCGGAGCCCACCTGGCGGTAAAATACGGAGCACGTTTTTCCAATAGGATTTTATTGTCGATCACTGCCACCGTCTATTTATAGTATTATGGGTTTGTGTCACACAAAAGGCCGATAAAATATAGCCATACGAATTTTAACTAGCCGGTAGTACGTGAGCCATCTTCTTGAGAGAGCAAATAATGGGACAGTTTCATCATAGAAGAACGCACATAATTCAGCACTGAACACACAAACCATGATAGCGGACAAAAGAATTTAACAGCGATCTTGATTTGAGCTGATGAGGAGCGACCATGAGGCCATCAATGTCATGATCTTCTCACTTCTGATAATATTTCGCTGAAAAAAGGCGGGAGCCTGGTGGGAGGTGCCACGGCCGACCTAAATCTAACTAACTGCTAATGTGAGAAATAAAGCGAAGGAGTTGCACTACCTCCTGGCAAAAGGCTCGCTTTAAACTTGTCCTATTACTTGAAGCCGCTTACTTCTCAAACCAATCTCTTCGATAGATGTGCTCGCTAGAGGACGAAAGAAAGAGAGCATGAGCGAGCGAGAGAGAGAGAGAGGAAAGAGAGAAAAAAAAGAAAGAAAAGAAAGAAGAAAAAGAAAGAAAGAAAGAAAAAGAAAGAAAAAAGAAAGAAAGAAAGAAAGAAGAAAGAAGAAAGAAAGAGAGAGACAGAGACAGACATACTCGTACATACAGACAGTGCGGTAGGGAGTAAGAGAGAGAAAGAGGGGGAGAGAAGAGACGACAGAGACGAGAGGAGAGGAGAAGAGAAGGGAAGGAAGAGGAACGAAACGAGACGAGCGGAGAGGAGATGAAATGAGAGGAGGAGAGGGAGGAGCCTTGGGGAGCGGAGACCAGGATTTTCCAGATCGCGCTGAGCAACCGGTGCAGTGATCGACCGGGTCGGGCCAGAACACAGAACACCGCTCGTGGCACTGGCGAGTGGCGAACCCACTGCCGATTGCCAGCCATTGTTTGTGTGTGTTCTCCTGAACCTCGCAGCAGGACCGCGATAGATTGCCCCCATAAACGCATCGGTCAGCAGTGCGGCATCGATCGCTGATTGAAATCGCCTGACGAAGCCGGAGGCTCTCTCTCTCTCTCTCTCTCTCTCTCTCTCTCTCTCTCTCTCTCTCTCTCTCTCTCTCTCTCTCTCTCTCCTTCTCTCTCTCTCTCTCTCTCTCTCTCTCCTCTCTCTCTCTCTCTCTCTTCCCCCTTCGCTTAGCCCAGACCTGGTAGCTGCTTGTAAATGAATGAGAGAATGAATCTATTAAACACAGCAATAAACTGTGAGTCCAATTGCATATATGTTATGAAAGCACGCTGTAACCTCACCATGTGGATCGTATGCAGCCATGTGGGAAGTCGGCAGATGCCACATAAAAAGAACGAGGTCATACCATGGCCCCATTAACCCCTCAGCGAGAACTGAAGCATGAAGGAACATACGAGTAAGCAAGCATACCATGCAAAAGGCGAAGGTATTGACTTATAGTTCAGCCTCGTGGCATGGCCGGAGTGTACGCCGCTTACGAAAATAGTTTACGTAACCCACTAGACACGTCATCCCAATGAATGTTTTATATAACGCTGCAATCAAAAGGCTTGTATAACCCGTGAGGGACGCTATCATGCTACTGTGTCATGTTACGGGACTGGTCCTGCTGGAATGGAACCGGTTTCGCAGCGCCCGGCTCAGGCTTTCCGATTTCCTTATTTTCCTGCTTTTTCATGCTGCTATTTGTAAGATTTTCAATGTTCAACCGACGTGAAAATAATATCATTGTACCTTCCTTGTATTTGCCGCTCGCTGTGCCAGCGAGATCTGTGCGTCAACAGACCACATTTCATGTTCCCCAAGCAAGGGTTAATAGTACAAGCGTGGTCTTTTTATCCGCATCCCAGAAGCTTGTAACATCTTCATAAATGTTCACTGCGATGCCGACATATGGCACCAGAGCTCCCGGGAGATCAAGCGTGCTGAGCATCATCTAGAGATGAGCACCTGTCACCCATATTTTAGCGTTTTGGCGCTGTGCGCATCTACTGTTTTATAAATTATAATATGATGACCTCATTCGTCATTGGGTGTGCCACGTATACATGATTTCGTAAATAAGCAAAGTAAATATAGTTTGAATGGTTTGAAACGTTATCTTAAGCCGTGAGCGTGATTATCATCATAATTATGAAAAACTTTTGCTCATAACTAAAGGAAGACAAAACAAATAAGAAATGGACTCGTTTTTTGCTTCTGTTAGTTATGGGCAAAGGGTTACCTATTATTAATTTTTTGTGCAAAAATAAATTACTTTACGTGTAACACAGAAAGGTAAGCCCGCCTATGACGGTTCCCCCCCCCCTCGTTCAGAGCTCCGGTTGGGGCGATCAGTGTCCAGACCAGGGGAAAACTGTGAATCTGCCAACCTCACGGATGTGAAGGGACTTTTCAAGCCTTCAAAACCATTCGTATAGAGTCTGAACTATGAATATTAACCCGCGCCCTGCTGGGGGGGGGGGGGTGTTTGAACACCCCCCCTTGTGGTTTTTCGCGAATATCTCAAAAACGGCGGCGCTCCGCGCCGCCGTTTTTGGTACACCTTATCATACATCAATTCTACACATGTTGTGAAAATTTCAGACCAAGGTCATTCAAGGTCAGGTCACCAGGTCACTTGAAGTGACCTCACCTCATAAAAAGTTTCAATGTCTGTCATAGCTACACCGAGTGACCGATCGCTTTGAAACTTTCAGCGATTGCTAAGAGCAATAGCATGTACAAAATTTTTATCTCAGAATTTTGATATCGATGACCTAAGGTCAGGTCAATTTTGCGACCTCCCCATTATAAGTCAATGGGAGAAAATTGAAATGCGCCTCTTTTGGACGAAAGACATCATAAACACTCCCAAACACCGAATTACAAGTGGTTTAGACACACTGAACATGAAAATGGTGTCCGTGACCCCTGTTTATGCCCTGAGGTCATCTTAGGTCACGAATGGTATCTAACAGTTTTTCTCGAATAACTTTTGATAGAGGCATGCTAGAGCGATGAAAACGCCTTAGATGTGTTCAGCTCGACGATACGGATCGACTGATATGCAACATGACCCTTTCCGGTCAGGTCATGACCTTGACCTGAGGTCAAATTTTCAAGTTGACCTTTCAAGGTCAAGTTATAGTTCATTCGATGCGTATTGACGAGAGGAACACGATGCCGGTAAAAGTAAGCTCGTACAAGGCTTGGGTCAAAAGTTATTGCAGAAAAACTGTTTCCGAAAAAAATCGGCTATTTTTGCAGTTTTTGCCCCCTGCAGGCAAAACCGTTGACGTTAGGTCAAATCTGAGAGAATTACTCAGAAAGGGCGTTAATAGGGCTATCGAATGCGCTTTTCCGCGGCGCTGTAGCTCTATTGGTTCCCGAGTTATGCGTTGGCTTCTTGGAAATTTTCGACATTCGACCCGGAAATCGGCGAAATTTTGCCTTCAATGACCTCTGGTGACCTGACCTTTGACCTGACCAAAAAATTGACCGAAGTGATTTCGTCATTATTTTTGACGCTCTTTCGAACGCCGCCTTCCGCGTATCGCTACGTGGCCGGCCCAGGAGCCGAGTTAGAAGGGGGGGTGTTCAAACACCCCCCCCCCCAGCAGGGCGTGGAAATCCAGGACCCCCAGCCGGGCGCGGGTTAAAAGTCAGAAACTATGGTAGCTTTTTATCTACGGTTCATCTTTAGAGGCAACGGTAACATGTATGGAGAAATAAATTTTTCGGTTAAAATATATATAATGATAAAAAAGTTCCTGGAATTTCACGCATTCAAATTCTTGTTGCACCTTTCCCAGAACCTTTTCATTGAAAAAAATGATACCATTTGAAGTAGGGTAGGTCTATCACTACCTAGTACCTACCAAACACCATCGATAGCCTTTCCCTCTAAATTCTTCACTTTAATGCACAAACATGTGGCGAATGTCACGCATACCGGCCATGTGTATTGATGCCGCATCAATACACATGGCGGGTGCGCGAGCCGGCGGCTCCTGTCCCCCTTCGAAAGCTGGCGTGTCTGTAGGTCTGGCTCTGAAAGAAGCCCCAAAGCCTCATGGCTGAATACGCCAAAACCTTGCCGTCGGTGTGTCATCCTCATATCCTTAGTTTTTGAACTGGTGAAGTTTCAGTAACCGGCGCGGATTTAAGATACATTTAGTTGCATGCTGTATATTAATAACTGAACACCGCGCCGCTAATTAGTTCTAAGTTCTAACGTCATGTTGTAACGTCATATATGAATGATTCATTTATTGGATTTCCGGTGTTGAGAGCAGTAGAAAGTAATATGGAAACCAAATTAGAACTACAGTAGAACATGCTCAATTTTTAACCACAGACTGTTTCACACTACAGTCGGGTTAGGATTGTGTTTCTTATTAAAACTGGCGGATCAATACAGTTGAAGACCTTATCATGCATCATCGAAATGCATTAGAAAGTGGCAATTGTTCCAATATCGAGCACGTGTCTGGCGCGATTACCGGTTAGTGCCGAGAACCTGCCCACGTGCCTAGGTCGTGTCACGGCCCGGGGTGGGCCATATGATCACTCAGTGCGCGCCGACCGAGCCGGCCGGGCCGATCGGAGGGCTGTGCGCAGCCAGCGCCTCTGGTGGCCAGATCGCGCACTGCCCCCGATCAGGCAGCGGTCCGGAGATCGAGGACCTGCTGGTGGGCTGAGTGCGCGGACAGTGGACGGAGTCGCCGGAGACGAGGTAGGTTCAATGACGCGCCGACACTCATCACCGACATCATGGGTCACTTTTTGCCCTTGGTAGCTACGCACCTCGAACAGTGGCAAGCTCTATTTCCGCTCCGAAACATGACGAGTTGCATTTAATTTTGCAAGGGCATTCTTGCACCCATTCATTTATGCCTTCTGCAAGATTTGATGTGCAGACAGATTTATGGAACGTAGGTAAGAAGCTAATGGACACTCCCCGTGCGACAAATCCAGGCTTACGGTTTTGACCGGAAAATCTGTTAAAAAGCCGCCAGGAGCCAGCGGTGGAATGGGGACATGCTTTGACCGTCTTGTTCTAACATACAAATTGGCAATTATTCATAGTTTAAGAGCAGCAGGTTTCTTCTAAGTGTTTTTCAGCCTCACTCAAGATTGCAACAGGAATTTATAGCTTTTTTATTCATCAATAAAACATTTACGCTCGGAAAGGTCAGCCAGCAAACTTACTTGAAATTAGGGTTCAATTATCCGGCGGCGACTGATTTAAAACAATCGCAACGCTACTGTTAGATCATTCATCCTTCAGTTAACTGATCATGGTTTACACCTCGGAAGTATCAGGCTCACCATTTTGATTTGCAAACACCATTTTATGCTGTTTTCAAAATATCTTCCTATACGTTTATGCTTCACCGCCCGAGGCTGGGCTACATACATAGCTGTTTACTATATTCTATTTTATTTTTATTATTTGCTTGGCTTGTATCCCAAAGCATCATATCATTCGGTACTGAGAATTCAAATTCCAAACGCTCATTATACTAAGGGTTCATTATATTCGTTTATTATACTAAGCGTTCATGGCAATATTTTTGGCAGCTCTGTCGTGGATATTCCTTTCAATTTGTCTAAGAAATTCAAGTGGATTATTTCCTTAATTGATACTCATTTACCTTTAACTTAAGCCACAACGGGGTCAGAGGTTTTTACCAAATAGGACATGCCTATGTTACTTTCTAAGGATATTTTGGCTAGTGGTAAATATGGAAAATATCTTCCAACCCATAAACTATGAAATTCAACATATTTTCCCCTTTTTGCGAAAGCACCTCGAGGAAAATGGCCTTTGAACCTTTCGCAAGGAAAAAACTGAGAAATAAATTTAGCTTTCCTGACCCCAAACAGAAGCATGCAGCATGCAGTCGTTATAGCTTATTGACCGATGTGTATACTGGATATAGTTTTGTGACAATGCAAAATGAATTATCTGCATATTCTTTGTTCTAATTAATGGTATACCTGCCTTATGCAGTTTTATCTTACTATCTACATAAGAGACAGAGTACACATGCATACGGAAATTGTTTGTTATCACATTTTGTAACAACAAACCGTCAGGAAAGCTTTGCCTTTTTAGAAGAAAAATGTTTAAAGACAAGCTAAAAAATATATAGTTCATTTTTTTAAGTTCTACCGTCACTAAACGTCTCTGTGAACACAGCACGAGATTTGTGAGATGAATTACTTAGAAAACTGGCTAGCGCTCATCTCTTTTCACAGATGATCAGGTTGATCATTTTTTTTTTACTTCCTATCACCGATACATAATGAGTTTAATCTACATTTACAATTCCAAAGTTATACTCGACTTGTCGGGAATTATAAGTGAACTCATCAATCAATCGAACGGTGTTACTCTGTTGGTGTTCAGAGCACATTTTGAAAACATTATTTAGCTCTTCAATACAATGTGCATCAACCAGTTTTCTCAGTCATTTTCTCAGAAAATATCGTGCAGTTGTTTACAGTGAGGGTCGAACTTAAGAAAAACGAGCTAAAGTTACATGCGTTGAACATGTATTTCAACCTTTCAAAAAGAACATATTGCCTGGATTGTGTGTATCCGATAGCTTTAAGACAAAATCAATTAATCCAGCTGCACAAAGTTATTCAGGTACTAACCCTCCTTCTCAATGTTCAGTTTTTTTCATACCAATTATTAAAAATGGCAATCATATCAGACCTCTCACAGCAAGAAAAAATGCTCGAAAATTCAGCTTATCGCTTCCAGTAAGTTCGCTCAATATATACCTAACTATGAAACACAATATGACGTGTTGCTATCTGAGATAATTTTGTATGGTTCAGCAGAACAAATGCGTGACAATAAGTAAGCACAAAACACAGCATCCGTACAAGAAAGGATCCAATACGCACGGCCTCAGCGTAACGTGGTTTCAAGTGAGAGTGACATGGGTTTTGCAGCAGGATATTAAAAGAGCGGTAATGAACATTAGAAGAAGAATCCTTTCCGGACATGAAGTGACACTGTAGGCCATTGAGGGCAAAGCAGAACCAGTCAGGCCGGCCGCTTTCTACAGGTTATATAACCCGGGTCATAGATAATCTTGATCTTGCGCACCGTTTTGGCCCACTGCTATAGTAGACTTGGGCCTTAGCTCTCACTTTAAGGTAACGTGATATTTCGAGTGTTATTCTTGTCTCTTTAATAGCCTGTCAGGCACTCGTGAAATACTATTTATACAGCAGCGAGCTTGCTGTTTCGTGAGTTGACGCCTAAGTCCATTGTAAAATCATCTCGCGCGACAATGGCGCTATAGGAAGTGCAACATTGAGTATCGAGGCACTAAATGGTTTTACGACTTTGTTTATCTATGCAGACAAAGTGTCTTCGAGAAAGAAGTTGAGCAAACAGGGCCAGTCCCGTCAAACATCAGTCAAAAATGATATGAAAATTTATAAGACTGCCAGACATTCACGCCCGGAGTTCAAACCTGGCGACTATGGAAATGCTGATAGGGCAAATCACGTTGGCTACAGACTCATTTGATGTGAATTCATCAGACTTACTAACACTATCCCGTTTTGATGGTGCATTTCGTATGCGACATTTATTGCGTACAGTATCGGTGGAACACCTTCAATTAACGGGGGGGGGGGGGGCACTACCGACTTTTGGTCTCATTCTTTCCATGCAACGCCATAGGGCTTATGTTAAAATGCCAAAATCAAAGGGGGGCACGGTGCCCCGGTGCCTTCCCCGTTCCGCCGCCTATGATTGCGTAAGCATCACAGAAACGTTAACTTGCACAATGCAGTCACTGAACGCACATGAACCTCTAAGTCCTGTTCGAGCAATCAGCCGCCGCCAGCTTATGTAACTGACTGCTAACTCTGGATCGCATGAGTCGCCGCTGCACTGATGAGTCGACATAGCCGGCGCAGTGTGCACGCACTCCAACATTTGACCAAATGATCGGTTTGTTCCTATAAGGGAAACACTCGATACATAGGTCACTGAACAGTGGAGAACGGTTGCCAAGAGTCATTCCGATAAGTCATTGACGATAATGGTAGTAAATCTGGCCAGTCATGTCATCAAAGGCTTGCAGAGCGGTGCCGCCTGTCTGAGGGTTACCGGCGCGGCGGCCCGGTGAGGCCAGGGGAGGGGTGGCGGCGCCACGGACGGCTCTGCCGGCCGGCCGACTGGCTCCGCCCCTCCCACTGGCTCCCCCCCCCCCCCTTCACCTGTCCACCGCCCGGCGCAGGGACGGTGAGAGCCCCCGGCGCGCGCGGCGACACCTCCAGCGGCGGCGGCCGGAGCTCAGCCGCTGCCTGTCGGCCCCACAGAGGGCGGATAGGGTGCCGGTGGAATTCCCATGTTGTCAATCGCGAGGTTGCCTCCACACGTTTCAATGAAATGAAAACAGGCGGCGGCGTGGGCGGCAAGCGCTGCGCTAGCTTTGGTAAACGGAGTGTGCTTGCAGCTTCACAAGTTATTTGACAGAACCACTCCCATAGAGCATAAGCTTTTTTACCGAGTTGAGTTACGTAAGATCTGTACCATTTCTCAATTAATGCAATCACTTCCGTAATGGACCCTTGGCTACAATCCAAGCCACTGGCGGATCCAGACTTGCGTTTTGGGGGGGGGCCAACTCCTGCAAGTAACCAAACCTAGGGTACCCCCAAATCCTGTTTTCTCATCGGATTTAGGCCACTTATTTTTTCGTCACAGCCCTGAAACGATATTTTTTTTTAAACTAAAAATAAAAATAGAAATGGTAGCCCACCCAACCCGAGCCTAAATATTACTTTGAAAACACTTCAAATTGCTTTTGTCGACCAATTAGCCCGCTCCGGGTCGGTGCGTGGCGCAGCCTTCGCGGGCTGGGAGGTGTCGGTTGGACCCCCTGCCGTTCGGCCCCTGATTAAAGGGACTATCCCACCTTTAACATGGGGTTTGAGTTGAGATAGCCAAGTTTGCGGCGAGGTTCAGAAACCACTATCTATCTAGGTTGCAACCCCCGCGGCCTCTTGGTGTTGAAGAAATTCGTTCCCTTCATTTGAAAATGGGCCTTGCACAAGGCCCTATCTTCAACATGGAGCGACCGTTAGTGTGACGTCACCTCGTTTAGTCATTCTGATTTAAATGGGTTTGTTCGTTGAAAAATCGCTTAAAACTTGGTCTGAACTTTGTTGTGGTGCCTACAGAGTAAAAAGAATCAGCTTTATGACAGTAATGTGGCCTGGGGAAGGAGGTAATTTTGGGCTGTGACGTCACATATTTGAAAGTTTGTGTTTGGAATATGGGAAGCCTAAGATGTTTAATGAAAAATAAATGCCAGAACCGTGTTCCTGGTCATCCAATCTATAAGGTCGGGCACAATTTAACTGGTTTAACAACATTTTAGAAGGTGGGATAGTCCCTTTAAGCTAGAGCTCGCGGAAAAAAAAACAGGCGTGTTGCCCGTGAGTGACGAGACGAAGCCGATGATACCCGATTTTAAGGTCCTTGGTCATTGGTTGACCTTCCAGGGCGGTGTTTCACGGTCGTGCTGACAGCCGCTGACAGCGCATTCCGCGAGCTAAGGTCAGCCTTCGGTAGTGTTGTGGGTATAGGCTTGTTGATGTCTCCATTGAAACCAAAAGTGCCATCAGCGCTGGCAGCGGCTGGCAGCGTGCCGTGAAACACCGCCCAGGTCAGGTCACAGACCCAAAAGACGGGAAAATCAGGACCTGTCAGAACCTCCTAAAGTAAGGCTGTAATACGTTTTTTTTTTGTGCTGATCACAAATTTCATGTTAGTCAGTGGCGGCGGAAGGTATTCTAGGATAGGGGTGCAAACGATATTGAAGCGCCCCTTCCCGCTGGGCGCCCCTTACCATATACACGGTTGTAGTAACACAAACAGTGAAGAGACTATTTCTTAATGAAACATCATTCGGCGCTAAAAAAAAAAAAAAAAAAAAAACACTCATTTAAATTGCGTTTAAGTTGCATCCGTCCTCCCGGCAAGTTGGTTAGAGCTGCGAAATTTCGATCGTTAGAACCCGGTTTCTAATCGCTCCGACGCGACGCAATGATACCCGAGACTCTATGCCGAGACTAACCCCGCGTTCGATGTCTCTCGGACGGCGAAGATTCTACGCCGTCCGGCCAATCACGTTTCATAACCGCAGCCGAGCCCCCGCTGACCTTGGACGTTATTGGCCGGACGGCAAAGAATCTTTGCCGTCCGGGAGACATCGAACGCCGCCTAAGAGACTTCTAGTTACTGCTAACGTGAAGTGAATAGGCTGAGGTTTATGGTGGGAGTAGCAGGTTTGTGACGCCCCAGTGAAATAAATGCCGCCTTTCAACACCGATAGGAGCCCGAAATGAATGAATACAGGCAATCAACGCTGGTAGGTGTCCCAGCGAAATGAATGCATCTATTACCACCCAGAGGTGCCCCCATTTCAAACTAATACGACGGCGACGCCTCCACACCGATAGGGGCCCATCCCAGGGGAACGGAATAAATGCCGCCCCCTCATTGCCGGGCGCCACAGGAGAATGAATGTTATACATCAACACCAATATGCCACCCAGTGAAATGAATTATGAATGTCGCCTTTCGACGCCGGTAGGTGCCCCAGACACCAGTGGATTTACTGCCGCCTTACAACACCGATAGGCACCTCAGTGAAGCGAATGCCGGCCTATACCACCGATAAGCGCCCCGGATGAATAAATACCACCCGTCAACGCCGATAGGCGCCTCAGTGAAATTAATGCCGCCCCGATCTCCGATAGGCGCCCCAGGTGATACATGTCGCCCATCAACACCAACGGGCGCCCCATTGAAATGAATACCGCCCTTCAACACTGGCAGACGCCCCAGTGGAATAAATGCCGCCCCACAATGCCGATGGCCGTCCCTGCACTGGAAAATCAGTTTCGCCCCTATACAGGCGCCCATAGAAGTTTGCAGAGTGCTATTCCTGGTCATAATCATCTCCCCAGTAAAAAAAAAAAAACGCAAAATACGCCCTAGCACTAGGGGTGTAACCGCCCATACGGACAGTGCAATTTTACAGGCCCCAATCTCGGACCTCCCTTAACATTCATATGTTGTAAACGGCAAACCGCCCCCGATAAATGTTACACAAACTAATTTCCTCTCGCATATCGGCCATCAGGCGCCCCTTTTTGTCGCATGGAGCCTGCAACGCGATAAGCCCTCATATGTTCGTGTTGGCGTTCGGAGGCTATCGCCTTCAAAGACGTCTCCATACATGTTTCTTTTTCGTCCCACACACAGGCGCCCCTCTTTCGCATGCAGGCGCCCCTCTTCCGCATGGCGCGCTTCTCGAGTGGCTGCGCCCTCCTAGCCTTTATCGCCTGGCAAGATTATATTCGACAGGGTCGGCAGCATCTGCCTTTGTTTCAGATAAGGATGCCCTCCACTCTTCAGCATATCAAAAGATACTTTTCCCACGTCATTGCCACCCTCTTCGTGTCACAAGTGCCTTTATCAGTTGCGGTGTCGCACTGCTCAGCTTTATGGCTGCCGCACCTCTTAACTTCCTGCCTCCTCTACAGATTTTCGAGGCGCCCCTTTCCATAGCTTTAGGGTGCAGCTGCCCCCCTTGCCCCCCTGCTTCCGCCGCCACTGATGTTAGTTTGGATCATAGATAATGTCTTCATGCGTTTAGACCATGTCGGGGCAGGTCAGGTCAGATCAACCAGTAGGAGTACTTATGGGCGTCCGCTGACTCCGTATAGCAGGTGTCCACTACCACTGGCAGCTACGTAACATGATACGAAGGCATCAAAACTACTTCGTAAATGTTCAAATGGTTGCAAAATGCTAAATTCAAAATCAGCTAAACGAAACTATCCTAGAAACATGTTAAACACGGAAAAGTGCACCGAGGTCATCAAAGGTCAATGACCTGACTTGACCGTAAGGTGACATTGGCATCCGCCCTAATGCGTGGGAGCAACATCATATCACATGTTTGAGCGTTTTAAACCACGAAAAGACTATAAAAGCGCGGATAATGTGAGCCGACATACGCCGAATCGCTATTCCGGCCAAACATGGCCTCCAACATGACCAAACAGTCTCGAGAAATAGGCCACAAGTCAAAGTTCACTTGGGTCAGGGTCATGAAATTTTCAGACTTTGTCACCATGAGGGTACTAAAGTTTCGTCGCGATCGGCTTCATGATACCTTACACGATAACTTCACACGTCGATCGAGAGTTAAAGGGATTATCCCACCTTTAACATGGGGTTTGAGTTGAGATAGCCAAGTTTGCGGCGAGGTTCAGAAACCACTATCTATCTAGGTTGCAACCCCGCGGCCTCTTGGTGTTGAAGAAATTCGTTCCCTTCATTTGAAAATGGGCCTTGTACAAGGCCCTATCTTCAACATGGAGCGACCGTTAGTGTGACGTCACCTCGTTTAGTCATTCTGATTTAAATGGGTTTGTTCGTTGACAAATCGCTTAAAACCTGGTCTGAACTTTGTTGTGGTGCCTACAGAGTAAAAAGAATCAGCTTTATGACAGTAATGTGGCCTGGGGAAGGAGGTAATTTTGGGCTGTGACGTCACATATTTGAAAGTTTGTGTTTGGAATATGGGAAGCTTAAGATGTTTAATGAAAAATAAATGCCAGAACCGTGTTCCTGGTCATCCAATCTATAAAGTCGGGCACAATTTAACTGGTTTTAACAACATTTTAGAAGGTGGGATAGTCCCTTTAAAGCATGGATGAAGGAGAACCAGGGGATGAAGGTTCTTTCATCCATGGTTAAAGTGTGCAATAAGAACTTCTTGGGTGAAGACAAGACCAACACTTTTATCAAGCTCACAGATTTTTAATGATACGGTATTTTCTCTCTACCTACTACGCCCTTCTCACATTCATTTTTCTTAAGTGTTTTTGGGGACAAAAAATATATGTTGTTCCCCTTTCAGGCTTGGGGGCATGACCCCGTGGCCCCCCTGGATCCGCTAGGCCGAAACTAACTAGGTCGTTTTCAAACGGTCTGATATTTCAGGTCATAGTTTGCAAACGGCCGGTGTTTTCAGGTAGTTTCATATGGCCTGACTGGGCCAGGCCGTTTGCAAACGGACCGAATTTTCGTACGGCCTGTAACATATATTCAGATTTCGACATCTGTCGTAGCATCAAATGCTGATGTGGCGCACTCAAAAGCCGGAATTGGTCCTTGGATGCCGTAAGGACCCTTTTAAGAAATAAGTGACCCGACTGACCCTTAGAGATTGGCCTGAGCTGTGACCGAAATAAGTCTTTTACCGTTTCGCAGGAAGGGACAAAAAGGTCCCTCATATGCTTCTTGTACAATTACGAAACAAAACAAGTTTTTTTTCAACGAAAACTCAGTGAGTTTTCCTAAAAAATTTATTGCGCATATTCCGTGAATGAAAAGTTGCCGGGTCATGTCAGGTCAGGCTGCCACAGCAAGTTTGTTAACTTGACAGCTCAATCGATATTTATGCAATAAGACCTTCTCGGGTGACGATAAGACATGACGACACTTTATGAAAGAAGCTAGTAAACCCGGTAGTTTCTCCATAGGCGCGGGAACCGGGGGGAGGGGGCAGTGGTGGCAGCTTGCCCCCCCCCCCCCAACTCTGGGGCCGTGCGGGCGGTGCCCCCACAACTTTCAGACAGAATACCGCTCCTTTTTGCAAATGTTTTCTTTTTTTTGTTGAAAAAGCCAAGGGATGAAAAATAAGTGGCCTAAAACCGGCGAGAAAACTATATTTGGGGGATCCTAGGTTGATCTCTATCATGGTGTGACCTCCCCCCCCCCCCCGTCTAAAAGTAGTTCCCGCGCCCCTGGGTTTCTCTACGCTATTGAATCACGCTGCTGATTCTAGTAAGTATCTACTACACAACCTTCTCACATTAATTTTTCTTCGAGCGTTTTGGGGGGCCAAAAGATATGTTGGCCCCCTCTTTTAGGCTTTTTGGGCCCATGGCCCCGGTGGCCCCCTTGAATCCGCCAGTGGGGGCGGTGCCCCCACAACTTTAAAACGGAATACCGTCCTTTTTTGCAACTGTTTCTTTTTTTTTTGTTGAAAAAGCCAAGGGATGAAAAATAAGTGGCCTAAAACCGGTGAGAAAACTAGATTTGGGGGGACCCTAGGTTGATCTCTATTATGGTGTGCTCCCCCAGTCTGAAAGTAGTTCCCGCGCCCCTGACTTTCTCTACGCTATTGAATCACGCTGCTGATTCTAGTAGGTATCTACTACGCAACCTTCTCACATTAATTTTTCTCCAAGCGTTTTGGGGGGGGCCAAAAGATATGTTGGCCCCCCTTTCAGGCTTTTGGGGGGGGGGCCATGGCCCCGGTGGCCCCCCCCCTGGATCCGCCAGTGATCCAAGCACTAAGTTCTGCAAGTTTTAAGTCATCGGATCCATTGTTCTCCACAACACCCGGCCTTATCTCGAGCTGCATCCGTCAATGAGTCGAACAGAATTATATAATGAAACTTCGGTGAGTGTCTCGAATGAGCAGCTTTATTGAAGAACACACCTGCTATCATAACGCCTAAAGCTCATCACGTGCACTCATCAGACGGTCTTCACATGCGCGATTGGATTTTATGGCAACATTTCTGACACGATATTGCAAACTTTATGCCTCCTTGTTTGTCATTAGGCTTTGCTGCAGCATATGAAAAAGCTTACATCGCTGCCTGTTTGCTGCCAGCGTGTGTTGTTAGTGTACTGTTAACGCCAGACCCCTTGAGACCCTAATTTTTCGCGATTACTTTTAAATGCGTGAAGGAATTTCAACCAAGCTCAGGACATGGCCGTTTCAAGACAGGCCGAAACTTTTACAATTTAGATATTTTATCGCCATTTCAATATTTCAGGCACTTGTCATTGACTCGTAATGTTAAATTTCGAGCAAGATTTTCATCCGGTGTGTAGAGGCTATCACCAGTCAGCCTGTGATACGTTATGACGTCACAGCTAAGCCCCGCCTCTGTGGTCTTGGCCTGCGGCGGTTTCGGGCCGACGCGCGGTCACTCTCGCTGTGGCGGGGAGCGGGGACGGGCGACGGTCGAGCGGTGCCGAAAGCCGGCGGAGTTGTGCGTAGCGTCTTGGCTGACAGTGCCCAGAGAGCGACATGATGACTAAGGAGTCATAAATGCTCAATGCGCATTGCTTCTACAATGCTGATATGTTCGCTGATATATTTTTTCTTTTTTATAAGCTGCAAATGACGGGCAGATGGCATATAACTGACATAAGGTTAGGAAATATTCACCTGTATTTAAAGCCTATGGCGTTGCAGATAATGCGATAATGGGATGTCGGATGTCACCAAGTAGCTGCCGATTTGTACATCGCTATGCAACCATCGAACAACGCAATAATAAGTTAATTGCCTGAGCTTCACATCATACGGCTCGCTCGTATTTCAAACAGATACCCTACATCGAAAATCGTATTTGTTAGGAATCGTTAACGTTTGTTCGAAGCACGACTGAGTAGTAGGTTGAGGAGTGATGGTCCTCTTGGTCCTATATACAAGAGTCAACAAGAGCCTAACATTTACTTGACCGTCTGCTGCAATTGACTCATAGTACGTGAAGCGTCAGCGAAATTCATAGTCCTTCACAGATGGCAGGGGTGTCGTTTGTACAGAGGTCGCTGATGGGCACGGGTCAATGCCGCAGTCGTGGGCGGAGCCTAATGTCATATGACGTAGAAAGCCTCTATCCAGGATGGAAAAACAGTTAACATTACGAGTCAATGACAAGTGCCTGAAATATTGAAATGGCGATAAAATATCTAAATTGTAAAAGTTTCGGCCTGTCTTGAAACGGCCATGTCCTGAGCTTGGTTGAAATTCCTTCACGCATTTAAAAGTAATCGCGAAAAATTAGGGTCTCAAGGGGTCTGGCGTTAACAGTAGGTCACGTTAGCCTTCGCCCGAGTGGGGGTTTTTGGCCACACCTTCCAGTTTTTTGCGTGTGTAAAGAAAACCGCGGCGAGCAGCGCCGCGAAACTTGGTATAGCATATGATACATCAATTTCGCATCGTTTGTCAAATTAATTTTTGACCCCAGGTCACATGAGGTCAGGTCACCACTACCAGAAAGTTAAGTGGCCATGCCTAAAAAAAGTTGTGTGATTCATTCATTCATACAGCTTACAACCCAGAAGTTTGAAACTTGGGCTATTGCATGAGGAAATCAGTACCAACAATTTGTATATCTCCGAATTTTGATATCGGTGACCTAAGGTCAGGTAAAATGACCTGTATAATTCTGAACGATCTTATAGCGAACTATCTATTGCTTTTTCACCGCGTCCTTTTAGCTTGCTTACTTTCCGTGATAGCATGGTGCGGCCTAAAAGCCCCCCCCCCCGACCCACCCCCACTACGGCGAAGTTGACTGAGAGGTCCACCTGGGCGCGGATTAGGTGCGCGGTACTACCAATCGTGGAACAAAACATTCAGCATGTGTGTTAACACACGTTTGTGCATTCATTGTGCACGCATAGCAGGATTTTTTTTTAGTCACCAGCATGTGTATTCAAACAGTCTGCACAGCGTTACGCATTGCGTTTTTTTTTCTTCCTCAAATTGAAGTAAGATAATTATCCTACACACACACCAGAAATTAGACGGATCAAATTGCTGATGAATTGACCGTGGGCACTGGGCAGGTTGGTGCCACCGTTGCAAGCAGCGGCTCGTTTTGGAAAGTCGCCGCATGAGCATAGCCACGAGATTATAAGAAACGAACTTTGGTACTTAACTTTGAAAACAGAGTTTTTAGGATCTTGCACTTCAAAAAATACGCTCTCTGTTTTTTTATTAATGTATCGATTCTGCTCTCATTGAATTAATTCATTCATTGTCATTTAATCACATTATTTAATGTCGTCTCGTCTTTTCGTACTCACATCATGCACCATTTCCTTTTATTATTTCACTTAAATGGTTTTCAGTGATATAAATGTATATCGTCATTCACTGCTTCGCCTAACATTTTCGGCCTTGCGGTTTATCGTTTTACCGTAACACTTATATTTGTACTTGCATTTACGTATTTTCGTCAGCTGACAGTCCACAACAGGGTGGCTATTACACGTTAATAGTCAGTGAATAAAACGGTTGCAGGAAAGTCAATATGGTTACACAATACACAATACACAAGTAAACGGCAAAACACAACAATCAGTTACCGCAACAACACACACCACCAACAAACACACACATATATACTCCAAATAAAATAAACGTTTCGCCGCCTGTTAAAAAGGTGCACTAGCTCGAATCGTGTCATGCCAGTTGCCACACAGGCATTTCTTAGAAGCGAGGCTGCTCGGTATGCAAACCCTCGCTGCCCGGCCGCAGTGCTGTTCTTGTCGCTGGCAGGCGCAGGTTACGCTCCTGCCTGCTGGAGTGATTACACTGCCTTGAATGGAGGACACTAACATGCAGCGAGCTCCTCAGGCTCGCCCAGGGCACGCACTCTCCGTGCCGAAACTGCAGTCTGCACGTCACACTTTGGCGCAGTGTGTGCACGTCGAGGTCGCTCCGCACGAGACACATGGGCTTACCTGCAGGTATACCGGCTCTATGGTGACAATATTCATGACTTTCAATAGCCCTTAGCCGTAAGCCGCGGGGCCGATCCCGTACACAGACAGATCATCTCATGCGCGATACGACCGGGCCCGAGGGACTTTGTGTCAAAATTGTTGCACTGTACTGTGACTGTACAATTGCTTGTGATAGGGTGAGTTTAAAAGCGATGTTGTGCGATGCCAAATTTTCGCGATATCTGGGAAATAAAAGCCTGACAAAGTTGTAAAACGGCCCATCAACGCAACCGGACGGGTTCAGGGTCGCGAATCGCGCTTTTTCCGCAATCTTAAGTGTTAAAAGACCACAATTAGGTTACACCATAACTCATCTTCTGCGTCTAATCAGCTGCAATGGTGAGGGCGACTTGCGTCGTTCCAGCTACCGCGCGGCCGGTAATGAGCGTGATATAACGGACGATATCGCGGCCGGGAGATGGTGGACCCTTTGCCAGGAACACAATGGATGGCAGGGCCGGTGAGGCGCCGCTGTCGAGATCTAAGCGCCCGCGCCGCCCGCGGCCGGCAGTTCCAGGCCAGTACGTCTCTACCAGGCGCGTCTGGGGCCGGTCAGAGCCCTGAGGCAGGAGCCCGCGGACGGTGTGACGTCAGTGCCCGCGGCGCCCAAGCAGGTTCACCAGTCTCATCAACTTGCAACTGCACATAGTAGCCAACTAATGGCACTAAAGCCAGGTCCCAGCAGAAATGGCCAGAGAGGAGCCTGATGAAACCAGCCGGTCGCACGAGGCGTCCAGGGTCGCCGGTGACTTGCATGCGCTAAATCACCTGCTCACGCCGGTTACTATGCACTATTGCACCATGCAGCGTACGGTGACAGGCGTGCACGTTTCATTAGTTTTTCTACGTTTAAGCATCTGCGATTTATGCTTTAGGCTGCATGCTCATAGTGACATCTCGCCTAGCAGGAAGCAAAAAAAAAAATGTTTCTCAGCGTAAACAACGAATATAGATGCAGAAAAAAGCAGGGGACAAGCACAATACAATGCAAATTCAAAATGGAGAGCGATCGCCATTGGCCACGCTTTAACACTTTTGCAGGCAACTGAACTTATCTGTTGCTCTAGGACACGTATTTAAGTAGGGCACGTAACAGCAAAGCCCCACCTATTCACGCCGGAGTTTGCAACAAAATGGATGTATGTCCTGTGATCTAGTCCTGAAACGTGCATATTCTAATAAAAACAGCGAAACAGCCCGGCCCAAGTCACGCATGAAAAAAAAGGAAACCGCCAACCTATGTAGCTGACTTTTCTCTGATTCCAGTGACCCGGGAGTCGGCACGTCGACTCAGAATGGTGCGTCGCGATGACGGTGAACAGAGCGTGTCGCTGCTGGGCGGCCGCCGGTCACCGAGGGAGTACAGCGAGCACCAGGTCCGTCCGTCCGTCCGTCTGTCCGTCCGTCCGTCCGTCCGTCTGTCCGTCCGTCCGTCCGTCTGTGCGTCCGTCCGTCCGTCCGTCTGTGCGCCTGTCCGTCCGTACGTCTGTCCGTCCGCCCGTCCGTCTGTCCGTCTGACGTCTGTCCGTCTGTCCATCTGTCCGTCCATATTTGTTTCCTTGTTCGTCTGCTGATTATCTTAGCCATCCCCATTCCTTATTGCTTATTAGGATCAGTTAACCCGCGCCCTGCTGGGGGTCCTGGATTTCCACGCCCTGCTGGGGGGGGGGTGTTTGAACACCCCCCCCTTGTAACTCGGCTCCTGGGCCACGTAGCGATACGCGGAAGGCGGCGTTCGAAAGAGCGTCAAAAATAATGACGAAATCACTTCGGTCAATTTTTTGATCAGGTCAAAGGTCAGGTCACCAGAGGTCATTGAAGGCAAAATTTCGCCGATTTCCAGGTCGAATGTCGAAAATTTCCAAGAAGCCAACGCATAACTCGGGAACCAATAGAGCTACAGCGCCGCGGAAAAGCGCATTTGATAGCCCTATTAACGCCCTTTCTGAGTAATTCTCTCAGATTTGACCTAACGTCAACGGTTTTGCCTGCAGGGGGCAAAAACTGCAAAAATAGCCGATTTTTTCGAAAACAGTTTTTCTGCAATAACGTTTGACCCAAGCCTTGTACGAGCTTACTTTTACCGGCATCGTGTTCCTCTCGTCAAGACGCATCGAATGAACTATGACTTGACCTTGAAAGGTCAACTTGAAAATTTGACCTCAGGTCAAGGTCATGACCTGACCGGAAAGGGTCATGTTGCATATCAGTCGATCCGTATCGTCGAGCTGAACACATCTAAGGCGTTTTCAGCGCTCTAGCATGCCTCTATCAAAAGTTATTTGCGAAAAATTGTTAGATACCATTCGTGACCTAAGATGACCTCAGGGCATAAACAAGGGTCACGGACACCATTTTCAAGTTCAGTGTGTCTAAACCACTTGTAATTCGGTGTTTGGGAGTGTTTATAATGTCTTTCATCCAAAGGAGGCGCATTTCAATTTTCTCCCATTGACTTATAATGGGGAGGTCGCAAAATTGACCTGACCTTAGGTCATCGATATCAAAATTCTGAGATATACATTTTGTACATGCTATTGCTCTTAGCAATCGCTGAAAGTTTCAAAGCGATCGGTCACTCGGTGTAGCTATGACAGACATTGAAAGTTTTTATGAGGTGAGGTCACTTCAAGTGACCTGGTGACCTGACCTTGAATGACCTTGGTCTGAAATTTTCACAACATGTGTAGAATTGATGTATGATAAGGTGTACCAAAAACGGCGGCGCTCCGCGCCGCCGTTTTTGAGATATTCGCGAAAAACCACAAGGGGGGGTGTTCAAACACCCCCCCAGCAGGGCGCGGGTTAAAGGGACTATCCCACCTCCTAAAATGTTGTTAAAACCAGTTAAATTGTGCCCGACTTTATAGATTGGATGACCAGGAACACGGTTCTGGCATTTATTTTTCATTAAACATCTTAGGCTTCCCATATTCCAAACACAAACTTTCAAATATGTGACGTCACAGCCCAAAATTACCTCCTTCCCCAGGCCACATTACTGTCATAAAGCTGATTCTTTTTACTCTGTAGGCACCACAACAAAGTTCAGACCAAGTTTTAAGCGATTTTTCAACGAACAAACCCATTTAAATCAAAATGACTAAACGAGGTGACGTCACACTAACGGTCGCTCCATGTTGAAGATAGGGCCTTGTACAAGGCCCATTTTCAAATGAAGGGAACGAATTTCTTCAACACCAAGAGGCCGCGGGGGTTGCAACCTAGATAGATAGTGGTTTCTGAACCTCGCCGCAAACTTGGCTATCTCAACTCAAACCCCATGTTAAAGGTGGGATAGTCCCTTTAAGGTTGCTTAGTCCACTCAATAAAAGAGATGTTGAAATCAGGACTGAACTACAATATAAAATTCACTTCTTTTAATCAGTCTCCTTCGATGATAAGAGTGCAGTTATAAAAAACATCGTAATTTGTGGCACAAAAAGGCTCGTTTGGCAGCGAGATCTGTGAACGCCTTCACACGCCTGTCGCGTGTCGGACCAGCGCGCTCTCGCTGTCCACTGTCCAGTGTCCACGTTCGTATCTATCTGAGCTGGTCGCTGTCTCCCTCTCCCTCGTTCCAAGCGATAGCCAGTAGTGGTTGGACTGATCAGTCTCGGCGAGCGGCCGTAGGTATTCTAACGAGCGCGCCGCGCGCCGGGTGATGGTCCCGGCGTGTCTGAGCGGCGACCCTCAGTGAACCCTCCCCCGACCTGATCTCGGCGGGCGTGTGACGAACGGGCGCCGCCGTCTGCCGCAGCGTCTGCTGGAGACGGAGCTGAGCCGCGAGTCGGCCGGCTACGGCGCCGTGAAGCCACTGTCGCCACTGCCCACCGGCGGCGTCACGCTCACATGGCACGATGTAAACGTCTACGTGCCCGACAAGAAGAACAGCAGCGTCTTCAGCAGCTGCCAGTCGGAGGCGCCCAAACTGAAACGGGTGCTCAACAATGGTGAGTACGGGCGTGCTCTGCCACACCTCTGCTTGAAAACGCTTCTGATATTCAACTTTGTGTGTACTGTCCATGAAACTAAAATCCTCTATCTACATGCCTACCTGTGATTCAGTTAGCTCTTGTAAATGTTGACTTAAGCCCGAACCTCATATCAACCTACTTTCTGTTCGCATTTATCCTCCGTGCAGTATATTGTTCTACGTTACCCCGGTCGTGACCTCCGCCCTGCTGTGTGCCTTGCGGCAGTGTACGGCGCCGTGCTGGCCGGTAACCTGGTGGCCGTCATGGGATCCAGGTGAGTCCGATAGCGAGCCGCGCCCTGCGGTCTCGGCTGGCCCGGCCCGCGCCGGCCGGACGCCGGGCTGGGTGGGACCCCCGCCGGGGTGTGGGTCAGCTGTAGCCGGCGTGCGGTCCGGACTTCCCGCACACAGATCGAATATCGGTGGGGACGGGACACCTGATATCGGTCACGCGCTGCGCTTCCTTCCCGGCCCCGCCGGAGGGAGGGTCTGAACATCATGGCAAGGTTTATAGAGATAGTATATCAATGGAACAACCAGTTCGTGACAGGAGAAAGACGTTTAAAAAATGAATCCACGAGTCAAGTGCTGATTCCCACACGTCAAAGTAGGCTCCGTTCTGAGGCCCGATAATAAATAGTTTGATTGTGTTGAAATGTGATTGATTGATGGGCATACAGGCGATCAATTTCCATATGTCAAACTAGGGTATCACTGCACGTGCGCACGTGCATAACCTGTTAATATGTCAGCAACGGCTGGACTGCAATCACGCTAACGCGTGGCATGCCGTTAGGAACCGGTAAGGTGGGTGGTTTCAATCAGTTAATGAAGACTCAACACTACTGGCTCACACGTTGAAGCTCCACTTCTGCGTTTGTGCAAGCTATGGTGCAAGATACGTAGACCTTTATTTCGACGACTTTGAACTTACAGTTATCGGGCATATTCAGCGTTTTATGAAAGCAAGTTGTTGGGCAGATAAATTGATGAAAGGCTGCTGAAGTCTTTCGGAAAAAAAAACATCGTGGAATAAAGAGCAATCGGTGACATCTCCCCCGCAACGTACGAAACTAAAAGGAAGTGCATTTTTCCTAGCGTAGAAATACATCAGAAGAGAATATTCAGCTGCTCAGAACGCATTAGGAAGCAGGCTCTGCTGCTTCAACATTTTTTATTGGGAGACGTTTTTGGGAAGCATGATCCCTGCAGCGTCCAATGTCACATTTCTGGAACTCCCGTGAAACGAAGGAAAAATTTCACACACAAAAAGAAGGCACAGGCTTGTAGTGAATTGCGAAAATTAAATGAATCTATCAGTAGAAAGGTAAACATAAGACAAGATTCAATGTCGTTTGACGTTGAGATAACCAGAACAGTAGATAATAAGTCCTAAACAAATAAACAGATTCAAATTCAAAATGGCTTTCCTATCGACATTACAATTCACAAGCATCAAAATTCATCATATTGGGGAAGAGAGCGCTGCTTTGCCGTTGTTCAGCGACCATCTCCTGACTGATATCACCGACAAGCACAACGGTCAGGCACGAGCGCCAGCTCGCCAATCACCCCTTCCCCATCAATTTAGAAATAGCAAGCATTTCTGCTGGACGCTTTTCAAATTGCTAACCCGCTATCGAGTCACAATTAACCAGACTTATCAGCATATCGCTTCGGTTTGCGGTTGTCATGCCAGGCCATGCACATGGAAGTAAATGGCCGTAAGTCGTCAATCCTTTTTGTTGACCATGCTCATCGTTGCATGCCGTGCCCCTGCCATCGGGCATAGTTGGAAACTCTGACTAATATTTGTACATGATCACCTGCGGTAGGCTTCCCTCTGATGGTAACTATGCCGCCAACTGTCAAGACGGCCGTAATAAATCAAATGCTTTGTTTTGCTGCAATGTCCGGGGGTCATTAAGTACACTAGTTGTTTGGACGTCAATACTGTTCTCTGAATACCAATTAATTCGTGACATGCTCAATTCGTCAATCACATTTTATTTATATGCGTATTTATCTTATATTTTCGTACACTAGAGAACGTACCGATGCAACAGATATTCTACTTTTAGGCAGTCGGAAAAGGTAAAAGTCGCATATCTAGCAGTCCGTAAGCTCTGGAGAAGACCATTTATCATGAAAAATATCCTTGATGTGCAACTGTAATGCTGGTCAAAAGCTTTTGAACACCTGACCTCTACTCGATATGTCGAGGAAAAAAAGCAGAAGCATTCCAACATACACTGTCATAGCCATCACTATACGCTGTATTGTATTGTATTGTATTGTATTACCTTCATGGACAATCCACGCGGGGCGTGGCGATTACAGTCCAGAGTCTGAGTCGGGCACAAACAAAAACATGCGGGGACAAGAGACACAGGCATACAGATTCAATCGCTGGACATTCGCTCTCTCTATATACAAACGGACGATTCAAGACAGCACACCGTACACGGATGTCGCACCTCCTTCCCCTGACACGGGTCATCGTCGGGCGGACGCCATCGCCGGACAGACTGCAGCCTTGGCCGCACGGGCGAATGGGGCGGGGCGCTGTTCGATGACACCGGGAGGCAGACTGTTTAGTAGCGCCGCGGCCCGGTAGCCGAATCGTCGCTTGCCAGTCTCGAGCCGCGAGCGTGGAAGGTGGAAAAGGTGGTCCTGTCGAGTGGACCTCTCTCGCGCGTCACTGTTATTCATGAAGATGGCAGCTAGTGCTTCGGGCTCGCCGTTGCTTATTATTTTCTGCGCAGTTACCATGGTTTTAACATCGGCCATAGCTTTTGGAGGCATCCATCCGAGTGAATCGCGGAGGCCAGAGACGTGATCGAATTTCCGGCGGCCGAATATGACCCGTGCTGCAAAGTTTAGAATTTTTTGAAGTCGGTCGAAGTTTTTCTGGGAGCCATTTCCATATACAGTGAGGCAGTACTGGACGCGCGAGATGACGAGTGCAGTCACGATCGTTTTGAGGATACCGTCTGGGAGGCAGTGTCGTGCGTGGGAGAGGCCGATCAGTACGCCCATGCAGCGGCGGCTCAGCTCGGCCACGTGTGCTTCCCAGGTGAGTGCGCCGTCGAATACAACTCCCAGGTTTCCGACCTGCGCGCACGGCAGGAGCTCAGCGTCACGGAAAGAGATTTTGAAGCGAGGCAGGTTACGTAGGTTTTGTCGGCTACCGAATACCATCAGTTGAGTTTTAGAAGCGTTGACTTTCAGGGCGTGTGCGCAGAACCATGCGTTAAGTGACTCTAGCGATGCCTCCATGCGCGAGATGAGACTCCTGATGTCGTTGCGTGGGCCGCTCACCAATATCTGGGTGTCGTCTGCGTACTGATAAGCGGTGGCGTCTCCGGCAAATAGTGAGAGGTCGTTGGAGAATATAGTGAAGAGGAGGGGACCCAAAGCCGAACCCTGGAAAACTCCTACGGTGTTTGGGAGCGGTCGAGAGGTTATCTTACGGCCGGTTTTGTCTTTCAGGGATACACTCTGCGTGTGTCCCTGAAGATAAGCGGAAAACCAGGAGGTCTCAATACCGTAGATTTGGAGCTTTTTGACAAGGAGTTCATGGTCAATGACGTCAAAACATTTGCTAAGGTCTATGAGGCATAGCATTGAGATCTCACCCCTATCGGTGGCGGCAAGGATGCTATCTGTGACTGACAGCAGTGCGGTCTCAGTGGAGTGTCGGGGGCGGAATCCGTGTTGGGTAGACGAAAGAAGGTGGTTATGGGTGAGATAGTGATAGAGCTGCTGATGGATTACACGCTCGATGATTTTCATGATTACGGGAACTAGGGAGATCGGTCTGAAATTGCTGGGGTCAGATGGGTTGCCCGACTTGAAGATCGGTTGAACGATAGAGTGTTTCCATGGGTCAGGAATGTCGGAACGGGTGATTGAGACGTTAATGATGTGTAAAATGATGTCGCCAATAGTTTGGAAGCATACTTTTAACATGCGGATGCATATACCGTCAGTGCCACGCGCGGCAGAGTTTCGCATGCTGAACACTGTGAGTCCGAGTTCCCCGAGAGTGATGGCCCTCGGCCTAAAGCTGCATGTGCCGACGCGGGGTAGACGTACATTTAGATCAGTATCGTTGTTTTGGGTACTCAGTTCGGCGGCAATGCGGGGCCCGACAGAGACGAAGAAAGAGTTCAGATCGTCGGGAGACAGATCGGGCTGAATATTTGGACCATCTTTCTTTCCAGCGATCACTGATTTGATGCTTTGCCAGACTTTGTTTACCCCACGCTCGCTGATCTCGTTTTGGAGGACGTGACGGCGGTCTCGGCGTAAGGCGGCACGGACGGAGCGGTTAAGAGCCTTATACTCGGGAGACTCGCGACCTAGCCGACGTAACGCGGAGCGACGCCTGGACATAATGTCGCGGGTGGCGGCAGATACAGGGGGCGCTGTAGGATTTCTTATCAGCACATTTTTGAGGGGGGCATGGTCGTCGAAGACAGGTAGAAAGTTGTCTAAAAAGACCTGCCACTTGTCAGCAACAGACGTCGAGTTATAAACTTCCTGCCAATCGACACTCAGCAGCTCTTGGTTGATAGAGTGAACGTCCACTTGGTTAAGTGATCTAGATTGGATGACAGTTGGTTTTAGGCGCTGCTTAGGCACGTCGACGGTCACGTGGATGAGTTTGTGTGGGCTGAAATGGCAATGGACTACGCTATAAGAACGCACAAATTTTCGGTTTTGTACAATACACACGTCCAAGAGAGAACCGGTAGTGAATGTTGATGTTGTCACGAGTTGATCCAGGGAGTAGTCAGAGAGGAACTCGCTGATGTGTTGACGGGCGGGAGAGCTAGCGCTCTTTAACAAGTCACAATTCAGATCGCCGCATATAACAAACGGGACGTTGGGGTGGTCGATAAGGACACGCTGAAGCTGGGTTTCCAAGTCTGTAAAATCCGCACGCAGTGCGGTCGCGGAATAACGCGGCGGTCGGTACACCGAGCAGACAATCAGATTGCGATTTTTTGGTAATTTCAACAATGCCCACTGCGATTCCAGAAGACTGTCCGGGCACTGCGAGCTTGGTGGCTTCAGTGCTACAGGCGTAAGGTCCGCTTTGGTGATGATGGCGACGCCACCAAAGCCTCGGCCGTCAGGTCGGTCCACCCGGCTGATGGAGTAGCCAGGGATGACCAGGAGGCGATTGGGTGTGCTCGGTCGTAGCCAAGTTTCGGACAGGAGCATGACGTCGAGATCTTGGCGGTTAAGTTCGTCCGACAGCTCCAGCAGTTTGGGCTTGAGGCTCTGGACATTGAGGGCTCCGATTAGCAGTCCGGTGCCGGGACGATGAGCGGTGGGCGCGGTCGCGGTGCAGCCGCCGCCCCGCCCCCTCCGTCCACGCGCGCCGCGGCGCTGCGGCCGCCGGCCGCCGCCTCGGGCCGACCTAGGGGCGCCGGTAGCTGGTGCGGCGGGTTGACCGGCTGGAGCGGGTGCGGAGGCGAGGGCGGTGGGGAGCTGGGCGTGAGGCTCGGGCGATCCGCCGGTGGGCGGCGGTTGTGGACGGCGTCCGTCGCTGCGGGCCGGCTTGTGGCGCGGGGAGCCTCTGATGGGCAGGGCCTGGGCCACCGGCGGCGCGCCGTGGGACGCGGGCAGCGCGAGCGGCCGCTCTCCACCCCCTCGGGCCGGCGGGGCTCTCAGCTGGAGGGGAGGGTGAGGCGACACGGCCGCCAGCTGGCGCCCGTGGGGCTCGGCGCGCGGCGCGGGACTGCGGGCCGTCGTCCCCGAGGCTCGGGAAGATTTGAAAACCGGCAGCCGTTGGGTGGCTAGAGCTGGGGCCGAGTCACAAGTAGAGTTAGATGAATTCCGAGAAAAATTGCGTGGGAAAGCAGGTTTTCTTACGGTGAGGTGGTGCCTGAGATGGTGATCGGCAACTCGAAGCGTGGACCTGGGTGGCGGCGCTGGTGCCGGGCAGGCCACGACGGTCAGTACCCGCACTACGGCGAGCAGAACCAGGAGCCGGGCGATATCACGGTGCATGTTGAGGCGAAAGGGGTATTGGCCACGACGAGATCTTGAAGAGGTTGCAAACGACGTATCCATGTAGAAAGACTGTTCAAGTAGCACAAATCCACACTCACACTCACACTAACACACGGAGTAGGCAGAAGGGGGTAACGGGGAGGAGTGAGCAGCGCTCGCGTCCGCTCGCGGCGGCGCGCTCAGCTGAACTGGTCTTGTGAACATTAAAAAAGTGGTCTAAGGCACAACAATTATCTATACACATTGCACGGTGCACAAGCCCGCATTGTGCATACTGAAGTACCTACACGCTAAGAGCATCTCTCTCAAAGCTATCAAGAAAGCTAAGCTACCTCCTGTCTGTCTGCAATGACTGAAAACGCGTGCAAAGTGCTCCAAAGGCATCTCAGCTCCGTTCTTTCCAACGTTGGCGCCATAGGGCAGTAGGACGTGGAAGAGAAGAATACCCAGCGGCCAGCGATGCGATAATTAAACAACGGAGCACAACGATCACGAGATGGCCGCACGAAACATCTTCCATCTTCACTGCATTATAATCTCATCAACCCGTAGTAGCGTCCGGTAGCGTGCAATGATGCAACGCAGCCGCCGGCAAAAATGACGGGAAATCCCCGACCACTCTGGCGGGCCTTTTCATTCATAATTGGTATAATATTAACTCAATGATTAAATCTATCAATTACATATACAGCCAAAATTTTGCCGTCGTGTCGATTTTTTTTTATATTTCCGATTTCGCATGTTGTGTACGAATTTCAATACCAATGGGATCTATTTTCATTTTCTTTATGACTATGCGATACAGTTCTTACACAGGTACGCATTAAAAAAAAAAATCCATCTCCCTCGTCTCATTGCGTTGAGTTATTAAACGTCATAATGATATTTAATGTGCCATAATGTCACTTACATAGTATAATTAAACTCAGTAATAATGTAATGTGCCGTATTGCCACTCATCATAGTGTGCAATTCAACTCAATAATAATGTTAGATTAACCCTCGCCGGGCCAGGGGGGTTGATGCACACCCCCTAAGGTTTTCGCAAATAGCGTAAAAACGGCGACGCGTAGCGCCACCAAATTTGGCATACTCCTTATGCGCGAGACAGTGCGAATACGTACTTGTTGTGTTCACCAGATGTTATTAAGCTGGTTTTCTTCTTGACACAGAACGTTGAAATAAAAGTCAGCGAAGTACTTTTATTGCGTTCCTTATGGGCAATTTTTCATCTTAAAACCTTTAACCCGGCAGTTGCTGGGGTATTTCGCCACCCACCGTTTGCTGGGGGGGGGGGGGGGCGTTAAACGCCCCCAGCCGATAACTCGAGAACCAATAGGCGCAGCGAAACGCACGAGGCGGCAAACGAAAGAACGCGACGAGACGCGTCAGATGAGTACTTTAAAGTTGAATTTTGAGGTCACAGGTCGGGTCAAGGTCAGGTCAAACACCTGAAATCGGGCTTCCAGTAGCATGGACTTCAGGACTTCGCAATGGGCGGCTCTCGTCATAAACTCTGTCAAAACGGTGCACAATCCATCATATAAGGCCTACAAGAGTGTCAGCTTCATGTAGGGGTCAGTCAAGCATAGGTCAGGGTCAAGGTCAGGTCAACCGGGTAGGCACATGTCCCCGAAAATCAAAACTGATATTCGCAGCCTGTGACACATGTTTTATGGGTAATTTGGGGCGTAGAACACGATGGTGAAATTCATTTTGTCATATGTGTACGTGTTTGGCTCAAAAAGTTCAATTTAAGAAATGCATGTATCATGGTCGTGAAGTAGTCACGAGAAATTGCCAAGATTCAGTTCAAGATTTTGGAAAATGCAGATCGATAATCAATAATCGAAGATAGCCATTTGATTGTTCATGGTATTGGCAGTCTAATGGCGTTTACGGCATGTCTGTATGTCTATTCTGTGATTTTATATGATTTTTGGAACATATGCCGTTTTTGGTCGAAAACTCAGAAATCATGACGTCACTAAAACCTCCATATCTCAAAAATTTTCTGACCGATTTTTTTGAAACTTTGTCACAATACACTTCAATCAATTCCATACAGGTACCCAAAATTTGGCGCGCCTGCGGCGCGCCGTTTTTATGCTATGGCCCGGCGAAAAAAAGTGGGGGCGTTTAACGCCCCCCCCCCCCCCAGCAACTCGCGGGTTAAAGTGCCGTCAGCACTATGGCCTTTAAATGACGCTGGATTGCACCTGATTATGCCAGAGTAGTGAATTCAGCCGTAGGTACGGGCAATGAACATGCCGTCAGATTTAAAACGAGCCTCGGGCATGGCAAAACAGCTTCTGGAAATGGCTTCCAGGATCTGTGGTAATGAATGTTCATAAATCCATCACTGGATATAGTGTATAATACTGCACGTAATGAATGGTTTTGCACACTTAAGAAGGAGTACCTATTAAGGAAAACGAGGTATAGAAATGCCTAAAAGAACAGATCCGGTAATTCCTTCGTAATAGGCAATAATCTTGCAAAGATAATTGGCATTGTTGTCAACTTCCCTAAAAAATAGTAATTTCAATAAGTTTGCTTAAAGGGACCCTCCCACCTTCAAAAAAGTTTATGAATTGGCATGAAAGTGATGTCGCTCGGTTCAGAAAGAGCGAAAACGAATACCTACCAAATTTCACCGAAAAATATTCACCGGTTTTCAAGATATCTGACTTTTACTTTTGTTTACTTTTTTGGGATCTCCGCTGTTTCTAGCGACTTTATTTTAGAAGTGCGGCGTTTGCGGCAGATGTTGCGCGCAAATAGCATATACCACCGCGTGCTACAAAACGTTTTAGTCAAACATTTAAAAAATCGTTATATATCTGCGCTGACGTCACACATTCAGAGGGGTATTCCTAAGCATTAGCCCCTCTGAATCAAAATGCTGCAATTTTGAAATACAATATTTCCGATTTAAGGCATTTCTCGATGTTGTGAGTGCCGAAACCGGTAATTGTGAGCCAGGGACCCCATTTTGGCTATCTCAACTCAAATCTAATGTTAAGGTGGGAGGGTCCCTTTAATGACCAGTATAACGCCTTTTGCGGCGACTAACGGAGCGAGCGAGAGGGTGGGCCTTGCACGTGCGAAATTGCGAGGGGGTACCTCCAACTGACTTGTGCACGGCACCTTACTAATCGGTCTCTAGCGATGTGCCAAATTTGAGCACAATCGGCCCAGCCGTTCTCGAGATCTGGAAGCGGCACCCTGCACGTGCGCACGTGCAAAATGGGTCCCAACTGACTTGTGCACGGCACCCTACTAACTGATCCGTAACCGTGTACCAAATTTGAGCGCAATCGGTCCAGCCGTTCTCGAGATCTGGAAACGACCCCTGCACGTGCGCACGTGCAGCAGCACCCCAACTCTGGCACATGGATATGCATTGCCTAGTGGGTGCCTACCTACATGCCAACTCTCAGCGCAATCGGCCCAGTAGTTACCGAGATATTGCAACAATTACAAAAGTGACACCTCTTCGTTTTGCACGTGGCACGTGCATAAGGGGTCACCCACATGCATCGGGAATAGTGCAATACTTGGTAGAAGGAATGAAGCTACCCTACAAAAATTACCGCATGTAAATCGGTCAAGTGGTTGCTGAGATATAAGCCTCGCAAAAGCGTGACCACGGCCGGCCGGCCGGCCGCTCATACTCAGAAATTTCCGTTAATCTAAGGAAAGACTACGCTCGCTTCGCTCGCTCCGTAATCATCCATTTTTACAAAAAGTGACTTGTTATTTGCTCCCCCACTCCTGTTTTCATAAAATGTAGCTGAAGTTACCTATTTCGTAGCTCGAAAAAAAAATACAAACTTAAATGGCGTGCATTATTTCACACAAATTTTGACCCAAAGAGATGCTAGAATAAACAAACCGAAAAAGCTATAGCCGCCAACTGAAGTCTCGATGCCACTCGCACTGGGACGGGGGACCGAGTGGTTGGAAGCAGTGACCGGCGAGCTGGGGACGAGTGGCCAACTGGCTGGGACGAGTGGCCGACTGGCTGGGACGAGGGACCGGCGAGCTGGGACGAGGGACGTACCCGGTGACCGGCCGGCCGGCTGGACCGTCAATACAAGGTCAGCGATATACATACGCCGTGGGACATCCAAGTACATCCGTGGGACATTTACCCCGATAGGTAAACTTAGGGAAAAATAATGCGCTGCTCCGTTGCAACAACAAAAGCATGGAATGGCTGATAAATTTGCTCATCGTGAACTAAGCCCCCGCATGACCCGAAGCCGGATATCCGGATAGCATAAAAAGCGGAAATAAGCAATGTTTGGAATATGCCCGTAACGCATGCCCGTATAATGATGTTAATTAAACATTCGATGCCAGGAGGGGGGAATCTAACCTTGTCTTCCCCTGCCGATTAATTCGCTTTTATGCTACACGTATACGTAAAACATTTTAATCATGTGGCGCCCATGACCCCGCGCCTCTGCTAATTGGCGATACTGTACAGAATACAGATATCCCCGACTGTCGAGGCATCGACCGACGGATCCAGAGTTAGGTATGCCCTCTGGCGAGCCCGGTTTGGAAAGGTGCCGAGGACACTGCTCTAAAAATAGACCTCATCACCGTCAATAGATGGAAATTCGTCACCTCGAACCAGATACCATAAATAGACTTTCAACCGTAATGACCGGCTGTAAAGTGCGTTATTGTGAATGAAATGCTATAAATGGCGTTCTCGATCCATGAAATTCTTTTGTGAAAAATATCTCCCCCTGAATTAGGTATGTGCGAGGAATAGCAAGTCCCAAATGGGACAAATAAATGCATTACGAGCGGCTTCTGGTTATCATTACCTAAATGTAAAACTCTTAGTATGCGCGTACGCGTACCTCTGTTCGCCGGTTTTAGATTGGGTATGGCTGAGGAGAGCCGCTCGCCGACCCGGGTCATCATTCGGTCCCCGCCGGGGTCAATGACTGCCGATCGGTGGGTCACGGCAGACCCTGCCGCGGCAGACCGGCAGACCTCACTGCAGGTCTGCCGGTCTGTAGACCCACGCCGTGGACCTTGCGGTACACCCCCGCCTCGGGTCGCTCGGTCGCATTGTTTGCCATCTGGGAGAGGCGCATGCCAGGGTATGTGTTCGACTGAGTTGTAAGGCAACAACTGTCACGGGTCTAGAACGTAAACAACACCGGCACTGGTGCGGGTGTCGGGCCGATTGTGGCTTGGTTGAGTTAAGAGGCACGCGTTCCGGCGACGTTGGTGCCCGTCGGGCTGTGTGGAGTCAGGTGGAAGCGCACTGTCACGGTAGGAATATTGCACCGCTCAAACTAGCGCGGCCAGCAAATGATTGGGGCGAAAGCAACTGTCGTCGCTTCTGTAGTGATGCCAGTGGACCTCTGTTTTAATTGGTCCAGTCTGTCAATTTGGCCACTCTTTCATCGAATGAATGCATTGTTTTTGCAGGTGATGCGATGACACCCGATGTTTAAGAGTGTAGGTATAAGAACTTAGTTACACGGTATACACACGTAGACTAATTTCACTCAAGTTACTCTGACAGCTATCGACAGTTTTCTATTAATTATGAATTCCAGGGCCACACGATCACTAGAGAAGCATTTTAAGATACTAAGGTTATCAGGCGGCATATACAGCTGATTACATTTATGGGGACATTAGGAAGCATTAATGAGGCGAGCGTTGCCCATACAAACAGTGAACGAGTGATAAAAAGTAGTCGGAACGTCAGCAGCATGTTCGTTATTGATGTCCTTTGGGATATCGTCTCAGAAGTGTAAACCGGATGGCAACGGGAGGTTCTTTACCATTGGTAACAAATGAGGTGCTTTAGCGTCAGTAACTAATTAATAATTAATTACCACTTAAACGAGCGTCTAGACACAATAACTTGCATCGCCATATTATCAGTACAAAGGTTATCGTGTAGACATGATTATGTAATATTTTACATTAATTGGTCAACTCTCCTTGGAGTTGGCAATGCACCAAGGTTCATCCAAGACGACAAGATACGAAATCAAACGTCGTGATTTGTTGGCACTGGCCTTTTCACTTAATCCTCGTAGGCTCTCCCAGCCATTGCACTGGTGTGTATCAAAAGCTACTTCCTACTTGCGACAATTAACCCTCGCCCTGCTGCGGGGTTAATTACCCCCCCCCCCTGCTTTACTGCTTTTACACCCTCCTGTGGTATTTCGCAAATATATATAAAAATGCACTCCACTGCATATCGAAAAATGCCGCACTCCGTCGCCGGCATCTTTTTTTTTTGACAGGCCAGGGTCTTCGGTCCCTAGAGGGCCGCCCCACCGCCCTGGATCCGCGCCTGGCTTTTACTATATATCTATAGTTATAACTAATAACTATATGTAGACGTGCAAAAATCAATCATTCCAAACACTAAGAAAATGATAAAACTCGTTTTGGTTGCATATGAGCATATGTTATTTACGAGTTTATCCAACCAAGCAATATTAATTATTAAACCTATTATTTTCAGGGTTTAACTGCCATAACAAGCATTGGATTGTTCACGTGTTTGACTGGTTACGTCACGTGCTGGTGGAGGTCCCATCCCATCCGTCTCGAACCAATCACTTTCCTTCCAGATAGGATCAGTACCACACACCGTCTGACTCCCAGTACGTCAGACGCATTTAACATTCCCCGGCCTGACGCGTCATTAAACTTCGAGTTGTCTGATCGCGTTAGTGTCAGATCACACGAACACGCTTATTGTAAATTAGCTTAATCGTGATAGTCTATTTCTTAGGTTCATTATTTCTTTAAACATCCAAATCCTTTGATAACTGGGACAAATCACTCTTCATCTTATTTCTCTTCCTGGTGACCGTAACGACAGGAGAAACATGAGGTGCGAGAAGTCTCATTTAAAACAATTTTCCGAAAAACGCCATCTATATTACTATTTGAGGAGGGCGTAGTTTCTGTCTATTACGAAGGTCGCGACATGGTGCTACGTAGCGCGGGTTACAGATCACACCGTTGCACCTACCGCGCTGAAATTTGCGCAACTCATAGAACAAGGATGGACAACGTGCCTTTGAGCGGTCTCGGCTCGATCGGATCGATAGCGAGCGCGTGGCGCGTGCCCAAAAAGTGCAAATTCACGTCATAGACTTTACATGTATTAATCGGCTGGCAAAAACGGGCGAAAACAGCCAAATTTGCCCGACACGGGTCCGGTCCCGGTGCAATATCTCGGTAACCGTGGGCCCGACCGGAACGGGAAAAACAGCATCGTGTAGAGAATCGAACGGGCTATCGAATGGTGTGCGGTGCAGGGGTTGGCACGCGCCACGTGCACCGGGGAGGACACTTTCTTTTGAAAAATGGACGTTTTGGACGGATTTTGGAATTTATATTAATTTCAGGTGATCGTCAGACGGAATGAGTTGAAACAGCGCCTATTAGCAATAAAAATGTACCGTCTCTCATGTAAAAATTGTGAACAGCTAATTGATCAAAAACAATGTGGAAAAAATCGCTGAATTAAATGGTATTTGTCCAAAATGTGCCACTAAATAATTACACGGATTTTGCTGCTTAAAGGAAATAGTTCACTTTTTAACATGGGTTTTGAACTGGAATAGCAGTTCCGTAGCTTGGGCTGAGACGAGCATAAATCAGGAGCTTTTACAGCCCAACGATCACCCTAGGCAAAGATATTCTATTTCTCGTCCCGAAAAAGGTGTATTGCGTTGAGGATGTGTGCCTTGCATATATTCGCATCCAGTATGAAAAGAGCATGGGTCCCGAAAATTCTTCAGAAACTAGTGAAATTATCTACGAGAACTCAAGAGAAATTCTCGTACTGATCAATAAGGACATTCAGCAGCAGCAGATCGCCCAAATGCCGGTGGCCGCGATAATTTCTCTAGTTTCTGAAGAATTTTCGGAACCCATGCTCTTTTCATACTGGATCGCCTGTGCCTTACAGAAACTGAAAAGTTCTTCTTATATCAAAATATAGAAAATAATCTTTTGTTATAAATAGGTTTTATTTTCTTTGCTGATCATTTTGAACATAAAAAATCATAAAACCATTGCAAAAAAAAATAATTTCGTGAAAGTGAACTATTTCCTTTAACCTGATACGTTTGACAATTGAAAATGCTATCATTGGAAAGAGCATTCAATTCTCTCCAAGATCCAATCATCACGTTTGCATGACAAGCAACAGTATTCTTAAAAATATAAATTTTTCAAACCTCTGCAAAACGATTTTTAGTGAAAATTATCTACGCCTTTAATTTGTCATAAAACTACGCGCCTAAATTATACAGGGTGTCTCAAAAGTTCGTTCACACATTTCCCATGCCAATAAAGCATATAAGAACCGGCCAAAAGTATAAGGTTTTGGTGTCTGTGTGTACACTATACAAATATGCATGCTTTGACAACTGATTAAGAAGGTTGGAAACCAACCCCTTTGCTGTATCTCCAAAAATATTTGCCCATACCGATTTTTGTTGCTCCGTCAGCTGCCGGAGGCTGATAAAAGGTTACCAGCTTTCAAGCTCTTGCAGGGGAATCCCCTGCAGTTTCTGCGTCGGATTTAGTTTTGACTAGCTCCCCGGCAACATCTGATTTTCCCTGAAAGCCGACAGCTTGCATCGACACCATTCTTGAGTATTTTGTAGGCATTCTCTGGCGCTAACTCCTTCATGAATGACTGGCGCCGACATCCCAAGCGCCATTTTCCTTTTCAAAACGACCCCAGTCCTGAACAAACGGGAAGTGCCAGGAGTAAATTTTTCGCATCATATGGTAGAAGAATGTGTCGGACATCTGTTTCTCAGACACATTGTGCAAATTTTGCAAATTCCAAGCGCTCGTCATTCCCCATGCCAAGACCTTCGCTCGGTTGCGGAGTGTTTTCCTCGGGAGATGTTCTGCTTTGTAAACGGCCCAAACCTGTCCATCGTGTGGTTTTATCGGGATTTTGTGTTTAAAAGAAAATTATTCGCTGCAGATATGCCTCTTGAAACTTCGTTAGATAAAATTTTACAATAACTGACACTTTTGGAGGGTCAGGTGTCCTTGGCATTGACGATTTTTGTGTTATTGTCCCCAAAAATTAGCGTTATAGATATTATAAACAATTTTTAATTATAATTTGTCTTTATTTTACGATGAACTGCACTTTTTGAAAATGGGTAACCTCTGTCTGTGACCTTCCTGCCAGTTTTCAATAGTTATGACCGCATTTTCAGCTGCTTTCCGGAACACGAGTCTCCTGTCGTCCGAGGGTCGTTCAAAACGCCGTTAGTCTCGCATGGTTTCGTCCTTCAAAAATTTTAGCCACCGTTTTTATGAGATGATCATCATGTTGCACTCATCCTCGCCGACACTTAGCCATGTGTCATTTCCGACTTAACCATTCCCATTACTCCTGAAACAGAGAGTTTCACAACATACCCGACTTTGCAACCTACATTTTCGTGCCTGACCCATGGTCAGAGGTGAACCCTTTTCGTGAGCTCATGAAGGGTCGAATGCACTTGAAAACAATGAGACTGCTTGAGGAAGGTTGTCACCAATGCCCATGCAAAATTTCGACTGTTAATTTCTTGTTGATTCAGAATTATTGACAAAAAAGCATGGCTGGTACCTGTGAACGAACTTTTGAGACACCCTGTAAAGCACATTTGACAGATTCTGAAGTGGAAAGCATGCTTATCAGACACGGGCACCTCGATGCGGTGGATATTTTTTCCACAAACCAAAACGTTCAGCCGTCAAAAAGCAATCGACCGAAATGGATAGCTAACCCAACCGACACAAGAAAACCAAACACCCGCCGATCGTAAATGCCCCTTTTCGCGTTGCGGAGCACGCGGGTCACCCTAGTGTTAATTCTATATAGGGCCTTGCATGTTAATTTTGTGTTTTAAATATGAGGCTGCTGTGCATAAATCACGTGCAAACTGCTCGCAGACAAAACAAACGGTGACATTTTTGCAAAACGTCGCCGTCGTCGCCGCAGCAGCCATTGCAGCAGCCTTGGCAGCAGCATTCACTTGGTTATAGATGAAAACATGAGGTGAAAAATCGTAATAATGTGTATTATCTAAAGTTTCTGATATTGGAATTTCAACCCGATCAAGAAGACATCAGGACTTGCTGCTGAACGAAGAGTGTGTGAACGAGCAAGTGTGAATTAATGCAAGGAGCCGAACAAACGACGCATGTTTATAAATATATTTTCTGTCTGCAGTCGGGTTATTATTTATGATCATGTGCTCTTTCCTCTTCCCCAAAAATCTAGTCCAAAATTTTTTCTTTACCTCACTAATAACCCTCTTTACACACAAAGCTATACAGAAATGGGCAGTTTTGCACTTTCGTGATAATAAATTACGACTTAAAATTGTTTTAAATACACTTAACATCACTTTTTCGTCGTGCAAGAATATTTATGCACTCAACTTTGCAATTTAAGACCACTCGTGCTTAAATGATTATTTAAGCACTTGTTCATGTTCATAAATGAACTCCCTACGGTCGTTCATTTATGAACATGTGCTTAAATAATCATTTAAGCACATGTGGTCTTAAATCGCAAAGTCTCGTGCATAAATATTCTTACACTCCGGAAAAGTGACGTTAACATATATTTTGAAGAGCATAGAAATATGACACACAAGATGTGGTGGGAGGCATGTCAGGGTAAGGTGGAGGAGCAAATAACGTACATAGTTGCCTGATATGAGACGAAAGAAGAACGGCAGAACGTATTTTCAGCTCAGCCTGCTAGGCTTCTGGCAAAATATTTGAAACGGCTAAGAAGCGTATTTGCCTGTTCACAATACCTCTGCACCTGTTCACATTACCATGTTCCCTGATAAATGTCCGTCCCAGAAAGAGGCGAAAGATCGGTTCCGGCACTCTCTCGACATTAGGCCTGCCCATGTCGACTTTACGGGCATTACGCAAGTTGGCGGAGAGTGAGGTGGCCCGTGTTATATGTAGACGAGATTAGCGTTTGATGACGCACCACGTTCTGTCCTGTGTCCTCTAACCGCACCTGTGTTCCCTTTTCCCGGAGCAGCACCTGACCACCCCTCCTCCACCAGCGGCACCTATACCAGCACCTCCAGCACCTGACCACCCCTCCTCCCGCAGCGGCACCTATACCAGCAACTCCAGCACCTGACCACCCCTCCTCCCGCAGCGGGAGCGGCAAGTCCACGCTGATGACGACTCTGGCGCAGCGCAACCCCGGGGAGGTGATGGTGGACGCCGACATCCAGTACAACGGACAGCCGGCCACCAAGCAGATGCGCAGCATGGCCGGCTTCGTCTACCAGGACGACATGTTCGTCGGATCGCTCACCGTCCGAGAGCACCTCGAGTTCGCGGTACGGCGCCGCTCCACCTCTAGCGCTGGGGTTGTTTTTGTTGTTGTTAGCAAGATGTTTTTTTTCTCCTTTTCATCCTTGCTCTCCTTTTTCATTCCTCTAATCTTTTTCCTTCTCCTTACTTCTTCTGTTTATTTTTTTTTTTTCCTTTCATTTTTCTTTTCTCTCTCTCTTATTAATTCTCTTCTTTCTTCTCTCGTCTTTCTCCTCTCTCTTTCTTCTTATCCCCTCTCCTCCTCTCCCTCCC
>NW_024883800.1:0-41588 GCF_019059575.1 Amphibalanus amphitrite
CCCCTCCAATCCTCTCTCCCGATCCCTCCTCCCGTGCAGACGGATTCCTACCCTCTCCGTCTTGGCCGGCCGTCGGGTCCCATATCGATGGCGCATGCCGAGCGAGCCTCGGACCGCTGCGATACATCTCTGTCCGACAACACCTTCACCCTTTCAGAAGGGTGGAGTCCGGGTGCCGCCCGAAATATAGTCGGTAGAAACATTCGACAAACGTATGCTGTATTGACACTACTTTAAAGTGGCGAGTAGATTTCGTAATTGGCTTCATTCAAGCTACTGAACTTTATTCTTCAATGGACGTGAAAGTTAAGCCCGCTTACGATTGTGTACGAGGAAAGGTTGCAGGTAAAATTTAATGGATAATGTCTGATACAATTCGTGAATCTTAATGCTACATTGCATACATTAGAGATGCGATAGCCTTTTCCGTTACAGCCCTTTCTGTTCTGATCGGCCCGCGTCTAACCCTTCAAGCTCCTCCGACCGCCGCCCCGCCGTCCGCTCGGCGGGCGGCCGGTCCCGACCAAAATAGTTCGCCTAGAAGAGTGCCGAGGGTGGACGTGCGATAGTGTTCCACCACCTAAACCCGGAGACCGGCCAAAAAATCGCAACAGCTATCGTGTCGAGGTGGGCAGAGTTTGGGCGGTTATCACTGAACAGGGAGCTGGGCAGGAATGGGGTTCGGTGTGAGTCATGACGGGTGCGTTTTGAATCGAGGTCGGGTTTGGGTGTGGGAGCAACACGTCTCTCTGTTTCTGTCTCTCTCTCTTTCTATGTCTTCTTGTAGTAGGATATACCAAAATATATCCTACATACATTTCAAGGAGAGGTCATTCACAAAGTACTCTGTCTATGTCTGTCGTCTGTCTGTCTTGTCTGACTTACTGACTGTCTGTCTGTCTGTCTCCCTGCCTGTCTCTCCCCCTCTCTTCTCTCACTCCTATCTGGCTTTATATATGTCTTTTCTCCTCTCCCTTCATTATAATACCCACACATCGGTCGTGAGTGCATCGCGGTTTCTTTCACTTCATTGCAATACATTGTGGCGTTGCAATTCTACCTCCACATCACGCACCAAGTGCCTCGAGTCTCATTAATCACCGAGTAACCTTAACCCGCCCCCCCCCCAAAAAAAGAATCAGACCTATTATAGACCATAGACCATCATTTATTCTCTATTGATTTTATTTCTTTCCCTTACAGAACAATTGTAGACCGCATGACTAATCTATTTTTCTAAATAATTTTTAATTTTAATTTTCCACAGAGGAGAATGTGGACGGGGACACCAAGTTCGTCATTCTGACGTCATTCGAGGGCCGCCCTCCGCTGCCTGGTCGGTAACACCATCTGCTACTGCAACCGGCCCGGATGACCATCAAACTGAGGTCGACCGAGAAGGGACACGCTGAACAGGGCGAACTGCAGGTGAAAATTGGGGAGGGAGGGGAGTGAGGGAGGGAGGAGGGGTGAATAAGTAGCATGCCAGGAAAGTAAATGGTGGGAGTGAGGGAGCAGAAAATAGGACGGGGAATTTTTGGGAAAAAGGAAAGATGGTACGGGAAAAAGAGGAGGTGGGAATAAGTAGCTTAACCTTTAGGTAGCACGGGATTTAGACGGAAAAGCCCATCTAGTTGGCCCTGAAATTTGTGACATGTTTAGCGACATGGGTTAGTGATAGTCTAACAGGAAGGATTGAAAGTCGACTCCATAAAGTGCTTGTGGGACAATGTAGGTTTTTATAGAAAAGGCGGTGCGAGCGACTTTAGCGAGTGTCATTTGAGCGAACGTCATTTGAGCGAACCATTTTCAGCGAATGGCAATTCAGCGATTATCAAGTTCATCGATTATCAAATAAAGCGATTATCAATTTTAGCGAAAGCTAAGTTTCAGTGACATCTATTTCGTCGACTACAATTTGAGCGACTGTCAGTTCAGCGAAACATTTCACCGTCCTGTAACGGTGGACTTTTTTCTTTTGCGAGCGTATCCGTTTTCCGGAATTTCTCATGGTTATCCGGAACTGGATGGCGGATGTCGCGCGTTTAAAGGTCAGACATTGCGCTCCAAATTTAATGCTACATTTGTCAAAAATTCCAACAGTTCAATTTCACCCCCACCCCCCCACCCCACCCTGCTCTTTGTCAATAATGGTGACCAAACGTTTGTTCAGAGATCAATATTGCTTTTGCTTTTTTCGCGAAATTGCCCCGCTTGAATTTGGATCAGTTCCCCATGTTGTAAAATTTGTTCTTGCCCCAAGCACCGTACGAATGTCCAGATATTTGGGTGAGGTCCCTGAAACATAGACTGGATTCCCCTGTGCCATCTCTCTAGTTTATTATTGGTCCTTGGCATTCCTTCCGTCGCCCTATCTCTCATGTTCCGCATTGTCAATTTAAATTTTGCCCGCCTCCTTCCCCTCCCATGCACCCCTTGTTGGTCGTCCGATGTACATATGTGTCTTCAAAAGTTAAATGATGCGTAAAGAGGTGCAATAATTTCCGAAAAGTAGCAAATGATTGACTTTCGTCGCGTTCGGTCATTCGCTGTAACTGCATCGCTCAATTGGTCCCCCACTGACCACCATGTATTCGCTCAATCTGGTTTCGCTGATTCTGGTCCTCGCTTAAGTTGATAATCGCTGTGACTGAATTCGCCGACTTGACAATCGCTGAAAAAGCCAATCGCTGAAAATGTTTCGCTCAAATGTCGTTCGCTGAAATGACATTCGCTCAGGTGTCGCAGAACCTAGAAAAGGCATGTATTGATTAGTAATGAATATTACCTCATGGCTAGAAGCCTAGAGTTCAGTTTTCTCACTGGCTGTTATTTTGGTAGAAAGGAATAGACAAACTGCTGCTCACTAGAATGTCCGTTGGCTGCATATTTTTTATGTCTTTCGCATTGTTTCGTAAGATATCTAAATCTAGTTAGGTATCTTCGATAGATTTTCTGGATCTCTGTAGTTAACGCATGCAGTATGGACTCTTGATAACGTCATGTTTTTATCCTTAGGTGATTTAGTGCTGAACGCTACAGAACCAGGCCCGTAGGTATTCAATGTTATCTCAGGTCTAATTATTTGCCAATGACGCCTAATTATTTCGGATATGCTATGTCGATTCTTTGTATGATAATCTAGCTTCATCTACATATGTCGCATGATGTGTGTGTGGTTATAAATGGTAGCCGGTTTATTGTTAACACGCGAAATGTTTTCCTTTTGTCATAGGCTGAAAAAGGACAGGTGAGTAATACAGTGATCAAAGGCTTGCGCTTCATGATCGTACGCCAAAAAGTAATGCTGCGAAACATTTAGGTTAGCTGCGTGACCATAGTTTGCTTGTAGCAAGCAATATATATATATATATATATATATATATATATATATATATATATATATATATATATATATATATATATATATATATATATATATATATATATATATATATATATATATATTTGTAGTTATCAATAGATTAGTGTCATAGTGTCATACGGACTCGCCATTCGGTTGCTTGCCCAGTATTTGACCGTTCGCTTCAACAACACTCCATATGAACGGATGTAAATATATAGCCAGGTTCTGAAGTCAGACAACCCCAAGCAACGTTCAATTGCTTTGGATACATAAATCCAGAAGTGGTAGTTCCAATGTATCAAGAAATTAGCGCTTTTAGGTAACGCTGTTTCACAGGCTCTTATCACCTAAATGAAGAAACTGTACACTTTAGTTATGAAACGCCATAGAAGCATGATGTTGAAACACAACAATTCTTTCGTCTCGTTTTAGGTGTTTGAGCTGTGGCCTGTGCCAGTTGTTTGTTTTATTGACATGCTACGATGTAAAGATAGACAGGGCACGTACGAGTATATACCTAGTCACACCGTTGCAACTAATACAAAGACGTTTTATAAGCATTCGCAACATCAATGATCGGTATAGTCTTATCTGTCTCACATATTGAGACAAACAATTATGTCGTTTACGTCTCACATTTGTATCGTTTAATTCACAAAAAAGTATTCATTCTCAAACATCATGTTTCACATTGTTAAACGTACAGCCCACCACTAAAGTAATGTGCGGTTTTACCAATCTTAATGGATGGCTTTGACTGGCGATTTTTTAACCCTCGCCCATGTAGGGGGGGGGGGGTTGGTGCAACCCCCCCTGAGGTTTTTCGGAAATAGTGCAAAAACGGCGGCGCGCAGCGCCGCCAAATTTTGGGTACCTTATGGGGCAAGCCTTGCGCATCTTTTGATAAAAAAAAATTGACGGGGTCATGTCAGGTCACGGAGTTATGACGTCACAAAGGGAACAGCCTCCGGCCGGATTTTCACAAACTGAGTGCCAACGCCCGAGGTTTCCTGCCGGTGGTACGGACATTGGTTGATGGATCGTGATGAAACTTCCCATGCATGTTGGGGCAAGTATTGGCTATCATATGATATAAGAAACTTGACCGGGTCAGGTCAGGTCACGGAGCTATGACGTCACAAGAGGAACAGCGTCCGGTACTATTTTTGAAAAGCGCCCGAACCACTATTTTGCTAATTCTTGTCACCTCGATGGGAATATGCAGCAATATTAGCTTCTATAGGGAGCAAATGGACCTCCCAAATCCAAAATTACAATCATATTTCAAAAATTTAAATTTTGATTTTTCGAATTTCTGCCGCCGACTGTGACCTTGCCGACTTCCGGCGCTCCCAACGCGCCATTTTTAGAGCTAGGGAAACGAAATACATACCAAACGATAGAGAATTGATCAAGGAACACGATACTGAAGGTTTCAAGTCGATATCTCCCACCGTTTTGCCGCAATCGCCGCGGAAAGTTGAAAAAGTCTATTTTTCCGAAAAATTTGACCTTTGACCGGTCAAAAGTAGGTCAAATGTTGACCTAGGACCAAAAAATATACCACCAATCGCGAGATCTCGGCGAGAGCAATCCGTTGGTCTTTTCCGCTAAGCTCTACGACGCTCCGTTTTCAAACGCCAAGGGGGGGGTCGCACCAACCCCCCCCCCCCCTGCATGGGCGAAGGTGGCAGATCGCCGTTTACGGGCGAGGGTTAATGCGGAGTGATCGAAAGGAAAACGTCAATAGATAAAGTTGCAGCTGCAAAGGTGACGATACATGTAAGCTACATTCAAAGTTTCATTGTAGTCTGGCTAATCGTTCCTAAGCTTCAGAAGCAGAAAATACTCATGACTGAAACCGCACATTACTTCTGCTGTGGACTGTACATTTCATTCAAAAATGCATGAAGTTGCGCTAAGCAACAAAATAACCCATCAAAATACCCTAATCGCCAGCCCGTAAAACCCCTCACAACCCTCACAGTTTACACTTGCACGCATCACGCATTGCATCATTACACGCATCAGTTTTGACGCGTGGACTAAAACATCCCCTCTAAACACCGCCCACAGGGCCACCACAAGATCATCACAGCGATGGAGGCCCGGGGCACCCTGCTCTACACGGGCGGGTACGACAACACAGTGAAGATCTGGGACGTGCCGTCGAAAAAGCTGATCGCCAGCGGAACCACCGTGAGTTCGAGTGATGACGGAGTTAGGGTCGGAGTTAGGGTCGGAGTTAGGGTCGGAGTTAATGTCGAAGTTGATGTCGGAGCTGGGAGATAAGGTCTGAGTTTGTCTGAGAACGTATGAAAATGGATCAATGTCTGTGTTGAAGGCTATCTGAGCTGAGATCTGAGTTGAGGCCAGTTAAGGTCAGAAATAACGTCAGAGTCAGGTTAATGTCGAAGCTGATGCATGATTTCATGTATGAGAATTGAGAAGGCGAGTGAGTCGATGCTTGCATTGATGGCTATCGGAGTTGATGTTACAGTTGGTGCGAATGAGTTGAGTTCGCTTCATGTTTTAGAGCTATCGATGCAACTCTGTCCTGACGTTGACGTGACTTTGACCTCCCTCCTGACCCTGACCCGCAGGTCAGCAGCTCGGTACAGTCTCTGACTGTTGGAGATGACGGCAGCATCTACGCCGGCCTCATGGGCGGCTATGTCATCAAAATGCAGAAGCAGTAGCGGAACGTCTGATGACTCCGCTGAAGAGGTGCTGGCCGAAGGAAGTCACGAGATCTTGTCACACTGATCTGACTCGCGAGGGTCGATGAACATGAAAGAGAAGTTGAGCTGAGAGAGACTCAGAGAGACTGAGGTTCTTGAGTTCGGATGGAGGATTTGGAGTCTCAAGAGAGTAGGCGAATTTGATGCGAGCTTGCACTTCTCTAAACGTATAGAGAGATGAGGTCAGCTTGCCAAGTGTGTTCTTGTGATTTGTTCTTTTTAAGACTGTCCATTTGGAGACTGTTTTGGTCTGTGCACACTGGGCGTTTGGAAACACTCGTCTGAAATCGTTTTCAGCGCCAGGGAATTTTTATACACGGAAGGGCGTATATGATAAACTACCAGTAACTTTCAGCATTGTTGTCCCAGTGCACAATCCAACAACCCGAATGCATCTAGAGTGTTTGTGTGTTTATGTTTGTGTGTGACCTTATGTTAGCGTGTTTTGATGGAGTTTTGCCCGTTCGGTGCCGGTCGTTTGGTAGCATTGTGCATTATGAATCCTTGCGGTACCCGTTTTATTCGTGTTTTTATTGCAGTAGTGACGCTTGTCAAATATATCGCTTTTTGTGTGGCCGTTTTTATCGGTAAGATGAGTATGACTTTACGAACCGGAAGTTATATGAAGACTGAAGAATAACGTCGATAACGATTCGATTGAAGACAACTGTCAGCGACAGAAACTTCGGACACTTCAGGCTCACATCGCAATATACATTCAACTGCAAACTTCTGCGCGCTTTATTAACGGTTCACCCAATCCGTTAACCCTCAGCATTGGTCAGTCTGTTTGAAAACCGCAAACAAACTCACCGTTTCGACTCTTTATTGCGCACAATTCCACAGCTCGGCAAACACGAAATTCAAGCTCAGAGAAGCACACAGCAAAACCCAATACAGAGAGCGCTACCTATTTAAAACAGCCAGCACATAACATAGGCGCAAAATACCAGCCGGAAATACGAACATAATACCCCAACACAAAATAGAAATCGCCAACGAAAGGGCGGAAATCACCCAAAACGGTTATCAAATACAGAAGCAAATCATTACACTTTTGCATTTCGCAAACGAAGAATAACATAAGCAATGATCGAGCCAACACAATACCATCTGTCCAAGATTTATCTTTTCCTGTCACACATCCCTAAAACATTTACACGATGTCATAACGTCACTTTCAGATTTGTGACGTCACAAATGTTACGACAATGATGGCGGCTAATGGTAACCATTGTTTTTAATGAGAATCACTCCGCTTACAATAGAAAGAAATCGGTTTAAGTAGAAGGATGATAAAAAAGGCAATATCCATTATTGCTATGAAATGTAAGGGCTAATTGGAAAAGTGCACTCAAAAGAGCGTCTGAAAACACATTAGAGAATCCCGTCAAACGAATATTTTAGGAAAAGAAATGCCAACTGAAGTGAGTAAAAGCAAAGTTAAGCAGCTCACAATCGAAGGCTATATTTACAACCTAAGTGGCTACTGGCTATGGGGTATTCTGTGACAAATACAGAAAGATAACTCAACACGCAAACCAGTAAAACAGAAGCGAGTTAAAAGTAGTTCGTATGGCGTCATTCGGGCAAGCTTCGCACCGTATTTCGCGGTACTAACTGTTTAAGAAGAAACGCTACAGTTATCAGCAGAGAGTCAAACGAATGATGGCCATCTCTTTACGAATCGACTAGTATCAAAACAATCCTGGATCAAAGAATCCACATTCCCCTACAGTGAAGTATTCCCTGCTGAACCACCTCAAAGGTCGTTCACAAACATATCGCAGATACAAATCTCGTCACTTCCCGCCGCTAGCGCATAATATACTGACACAAAGGCCTAAAACCAGTGACAGGGTTCCTAAAGCGGCGCAAAGGCCTTCTAAGCCTATGTCGGCGGACATATAATTGTCAAAAGTTATGCCTCACAAATTACAAAGTTCGAGTTAAGGGCCCCTGACGAAAATAACACGAGCGTAAGTGATTTTTGTGCGTGATTTTTCACGCAGCTCTACATTCTGCTACAAATAGGCAAATGCAATGTCAAATATGCTTTGAGTTAGGCCGCCAGCACTATGTCAAAATAAATCATCAAACTCTTCCTATCATCTTAGCCGGGCTGTTGATTTTTCAGTATGGCGCAGGCTGTCCGGCCATACAAACCCCGGACAGCCGACAGTGACACCTGGCGATATGCTCTGAACTAGTGATAGCCAGATGTCGCCCCCAATCACTCGTCGGGCGTTAGGCCGCACGGACGAGCAAACTCCTGGCCAATTTCGTGGATCCACTTGTTGGATACTGCCGGGCGAAAGAAAGAAAAGCAATCAGTTCCTTATACTTGCTGCTGTTCATCTGTACAATACATGTTCTGAAAGGCATGCGGTCAAAAATAAACAAGAAAGCAAAAGCAGCAAACGGAAAAGCCGGACATTTCGCCACCACACACACTATTTTGATTAAAAAAAGGAAGTCCCGTTGAAAAACAATGTCGCAAAGCGTGATCCGTGTGTCCATATAGGGATGAAACAAAGAAATGATGCCATGCAGGACCTTATTTTTAGATAGAACCATTACCACAAGCGTCATAAGCGGTGTTGTGCAGGGTTCGGTCTTGGGCCCCGCGTTGTTCATCGAGAGTTAATTGGCGACCTCCTCAGAGGCCTCGGAAGCTCCATGAAAATGTTTGCCAGCGTCGCTAAGCTCTAAAGCGGGGTATCGCACGTGTGTCAGATAGTAAGGCTCCTCCGGGTACCCAAAGATCGTCGGAATTTTCCGAAATCAGACAGGTATTATTCAATGAGGGTAGAATCATACACCAGAGATCTCCCGAATCATAACACAGACCCGACACCGAGGGACACGGAATGGTGCACTATATCATCTACAAAAATCAAAGAATGGGCACACATGCTGGAGGTTGACTCTCCACAGCTAAGGATTCATCATATAGCCACCACCGCTGTCTGATATACTTACATGTTCATGCATCTATGTATAACGGGCATGAATTAAGTGTTGTTGACGAAACATGTCCGATGCCTTCGTTATAACAGCACAAATCGAATGTAGAATGTCTGAGATGTTTAATGCCTATTCAATCGAATGTCTACGCATTGTATCTTGGACTGCATCGTCATTTCCGATAAATTACCTGACAATTTCAGCTGGTTTATATGCAAACATACACATTCCACTCAAGAGTGGGCCCAATTCCGAACCCTGTGCGCCCTTTCAGGCTTCAGCAAAACTGTATAACGCCTTTAACTTGGGTGATTAAATCGGTACTTTATCATTTATGCATATTATTACAAACTAACAACGAAAGCTTCTTGCGAACAACTGCACTTGAGTTGTTACTATCCAACACTCACCCCACCTGCCGCCAATAAGAGTGGTCCTAGTACCGAACCCTGAGTAGCCCCCAGACTCACCCCACTTGCTGCCGATGAGCACGGGACAGGCGGCGTGCCGCGTGTCGTAGTCGCCCTCCCCGGAGCGGTGCAGGTTGTACCAGAACGCCGCCGAGCCCTTCCGAGGCCACACGGCGGCCCCGATCTCCGGGAACACAGTGGCGCCGCCCGCCTCCACGTCCGACATCTGGCGGCAGAAAAATGAGCTAGTAGTAGTTACTGGGGAAAACAATGGCGACTGAGATGACAGAAGAAGCCAGAAGAAGGAGGAGAACGCGAACTTAGCGTCCTAGTAAAAATGACGAGTAGAATATCGCGGGGATCAACAAAATCATGTAAATAGTACGAGGTGTGGCGGTGGAAGCTGGTAAAAATGAAAAACAGAAATTTCGAAAATCTGATGTTAACGTTATGAATAAACAATTAGCAAATAAAAATGAAACCCCACATAATTCAACAGACAAAAACCGTTCTACACCGAAAGGGGAAGAGAAAGCTAAAAAAGGACACCACGGCCATCATCAGACTTACATAAAAGATGAACGTAGCTATGCGGTTGCCCGTTCCCAGGCTCTTGAAAGCGTTGGTCTCCTCTTTCTGTAACAACAAAAACATGGTAATCCCTATCCATGTTTCCATGAGCAAGAAACCAACCAAACGCCCTACCAAACTCCAAATCACTTCCTTCCCTCTATTGTCGCCGGCGACTCGTCATCACCAAGACAACGAGAGCTCACTTTTTCAACAACAACAAAAAAATGTCAGAGTGCAAACAGCATGAAGCTCTCCCACGCCTTGCTGAAACCCACTTCGACTCATGCTAGCGAAAAAAACGAATTCTCGACTACATTCTTCAAGACAGCGAATACAGCATTGGGGAATGGTACCGCCCTGGCCTGGCCAGGCGGGCCGCAGGAGTGTGAGACTGGGAGAGTGTTGGCATGGAAATGTTTGCTCGCACTAATCACCATATCAGGCCCCATCTCTCCTGATGACTCTCTTGCAACAAGCTCGGCTTAGCTGGAGGGCATCGGGAGGGATGGCAAGACAATATGCATGAATTAGACCAGACCTGATTTACCCCACTAATGTCCCCTTCCAAGTGAGTGTGTGCGTGTTCCTCACTAACGATGTGCGATTGAACCCTTAGCGGACAGTTTATGCTGGATTTGGCATTAACTACTATGGCTCTCTGTATCTACTAACCAAGTTAAATAATATCATACGTAGTCAATTCTGCTTCTTTTATGTTTTTTCCTCTTCTTAGCAGGGAGTGCCGCGACTTTTTCTACTTTGATTTTGATTTTGGTGTTAACGTAAGGGTTCTGTGCGTCGCTGGGACTGAGGGTGGGGGCACTCCTGGTTGCCTGATCATGGGTAACGGACTATTAGAAAAAAATAAAAAAAAAACGAATACCCTATATGTATACACTTACAGCTCCCAAATATCCTAGCCACAAAATGAGAGTACTGAACTCTCCATGACTCACTCACCCTGGCGAAGTCGAAGTGGGGCTCGTAGTGTCCGCCCATTCCGTAGTTGACCACCTGCAGCTCCTCAGCGGTGTCCAGGTTCAGGCCCGTCAGCTGGGCCACTCGGCGGTTCACCTGGAGGGGGTAGAGGGGAAACGTGTGAATCGAGGGACTAGAGAGTGAGGGACGAATGGTTTCAAAGCGCCACTTGAGGTTCATCTGAGGGAACGGGGAGCTAATGACAATATCAGGACACATACAATATCAGAGACGACATACCACAAGCCATACAATAGATATGCCTGAAGTCGTCTCTCTATCAATGTCTAATTTCTCATCAAACTAAACGTTTCACTAACCCTCTCCCGACGCCTTTAGCCCTGTCACACAGTGCACAGTTAAGCACAACATATTCCACCAGTCTGAATCATGATTGTCTGAGCAGAAATTGTGGGACATTCGAGACAGTCGGATTAGTTTAAATTGCCAAAAACCCTGACGAGTTTGAACATTCTGAAGGGCCTGGTGGGTCGCCCCTCTGGTACCTCTACCACTCAGACGCAGAGAAGAGGCAAAGGCAGACGACTAGAGGTAGATGTAGACGTACAAATAGAAGTAGAGGTAGTGGCAAATGTAGAGTTACGGGTAAACATAGACTGTAGAGGTAGATAATGTAGAGGTAGAGGTAGATATAGACGCAGAGGCAGAGGTAAATGCAGAGCTGGATGTTAATAATTAGAGCCCCGTACCTGGTCGACCAGCGGGTGTTCTCCCTGTTTGAGCCAGGCCGACTTGCTGATACGGTAGCTGGCCGTCTCCAGCTGGCCCGTCTTCGAGTTCTGAACGGTGGCGCGCGCCAGCTGTGGGAGAGGGGAGAAATATGGTCATTTCGTAGCACGGGAAGGGGGGGGGGGACTGAAATGGCGTGCCGGATATTAGAGGTCGCATTGCAGTAGTAAGAATGAAGGACGCATGCAGGGTCGTGAAAATATGTGGGAACCGACGGGGAAGGGTATGAGCAGACAGTCGTTAGCCACTGCTAAAATCCTGTTACCAAGATATGTGACAGCAAAGACGAGATGACTAAATTATTATATTTCTTTTATAAATGCTTGCCATGCACACATTTAAAACCCATATCTACTTTTGAAATTCCTAGTAATCAAATAAAACCGTTATAATTCAGCACAGAACCCCAGAAATTTAAAGCTAGCAGCATTTTCAGGCATGATAAATTAGAACCAGATGAACAACCAACTCCCTTTTCATCTCGACTCTCGTTGGTCATTAGAGGTGGCAAAATGTGGACCCGAGGACCCGGTCCAAAGAACCAGTCTGGACCCATATGGGTCCAGACTGGTTCCTGGAAATTTTCTGACGGGTCCAACCGGGTCCTACCATAAACTATACATCTTGCACACTACACATTATTGCAAAATATAAAGTGAATGAAGTGAATGTTTCTTTGCACACAGTAGCGCATGAGTATTTCCAGTGGGAAATAGGCTGTTTTACATGATACAACTAAAGATACCTACAAGTAGTTTGTATTAATTGACTTTTGGGGAACGGGTCCAACTGATTCCGGTTCCAACTACGACCGGGTCCGACTGGTTCCAGAAATGTCCAGCCGGGTCTGGTTCGAGTCTGGTTCCCAAAATTTTCATCTTTTGCCACCTCTATTGGTCATTACTTTCTGTGTTCTCTCCCTTGCCAGCCAGACCCTGACCGGGACCCCTGCCACCTGCCACGTACCCTGGGCGAGGCAAGCTGCTTGATGGCCTCGATCTCGGAGTCGTACATCACGTCGTGGTACATGACCAGGTGCGGCTTCAGGTACAGGTCCTCGGCGCGAATCGGCTGCAGGAGCAGGAACGGAGCCGAGTTGTGCGCGTAGTAACACCTGTGGAAGGGGAGCAGTCAGTCAGAGGGGTCTAACACTCAGCAAAACAAGAGTGAAGTGGGCTTGCACCTGTGGAAGGGGGAGAAGAAGGGGGATGGTTAGACAGGGAAAGATATTATTTGTGGAAGCTTACAAGACGGAGAGGGTTTGGTGCTTCCATCGGTTAATCCTTAGACACTGCAGAGTGCGGAATGCAGTATCAAGAGAGTTTATTGCGAGAGCAGATGCATGGTGATTCAGAAAAGACGCATGTGAACTACTAATGGTGCTTATGACAAATTGTTTAGGTATTTTCCAGCACTTGCACGAAAACACGTCTGACTTTATTGCTGATAGTTATTGAAGGAAACTGAGCATCAATGTGAGATATATTCACACTCTGGTTGCTGTCTTTACTCTTCCATCCTCTTCCACTAACTTAACTCGCTCACTTTCGTCCCTCCTCTCCTATCCCTCGACTCACTTCAGTTTCCTGGCTTTGCTGGGCGGCACGGTGATCTCCCCGCGACACATGGCCTCGTACATGTCACGCTCGGGAAGACGGGCCTCCTCGGTCGACTCCGGGACAGTGTAGCCCTGCAGAGAGAGGTGAGGTCAGGTTAGTGTCAAAGTTAGGTTATCGATTGCAACCTATGCCATTAAGTTTGAGTCAGGTCAGCTCGATGCCTGTATCATGGATAACAGCTTAGAATTGAGAAAAAATTAGCCTTTAAAGAAAAATGCACATATTGACAACATTCCGTTTGGTATCTAATTCTAAAATTCAACAGTTTAGAGACAGATGAATACATCCGACGACTGACAACACTACATCAGCTGCACTGCAACTTCGAAAAAATCGACATCGTTCACTTTTACCGATCTAAAAGATTTGTCAGTGACTGAGCGATAACAATACCTCTTCCTCTCCTGTATCAGTACTAATATCTCGCTGATGCACACTTTTCTCTCCTCTCTTCTCTCCTCCCCCCTCTCCGTACCTGTCACACTGACATCAATCCTCCCCTCTCCCTCTCAACCCCTCTCACTCTATCCTTCCTCTTCCCTCTCCTCGTACCTCTCTGACGCTGACGTCCAGATCCTCCTCTTCCCCAGTCTCGCCCTTCCTCTGACGGCGCACCGTGGACGCCTGCTTGGCCAGCTCCTGCTCGTAGTACGCCTGTCCGGAAAGAGCGGGAGAAAGGTAAGGATGCAAGCTTTAGACTGCGCTTAACAACGCATTCCCTACCTGACTAGTCCATTCAAATTACACTCATTTAGCTCCTGCTTGTAGTACGCCTGTCGGGAAAGAGTGGGGGTGCGGGTCACGATATGAAGTTGCAGCTGCGCTCAAGAATGTATTTCCTACCTAGCTAGTCCATTCAAATTACATTCATTTAGCTCCCGTTCGCAGTAAGCCTGTCGGGGAGAGCGGGAGAAAAGTCATATCACAAACCCTGAAACCCTCGACAGCACTAAAACGGCATTGGCTTACCAATCATGAGTCCATTAAAATCGTTGAGGTGCCTTTTTTGTGGCGGCAAACGAGCAAACCCGAGAGTGAGCCCTCCACGTGCGCCAGTATAGTGGGAGGGAATACTTCCAACTGACTTGTAAGTTGTGCACGCTACTAACCGGTGTCTAGCGGTGTGCGAAATTGTAGCGTAATCGGTACAGCCGCTCTCGAGATCTGTAAGCGTTACTCTGCACATGCACACGTGAAAGTTGGACCCCAGCAGACTTCTGTATGGGAATTCACTTGCCGATTCAGATACGGTGTACTTACTCACAAGCAAGCAAATAATTGCAAGAGTTAAAACTTCTCTCAACGGAAAATTCCATAAAGACATCCCAAACAGTTTGGCATTACTAGCACAAGCACAAATTAGCACCCCACCTCGTACCTTATTTCCGACGCCGCGCGGGTGTCCGGGCTCCTCGTCGAGTAGCTGGTTGGTCAGCCTCAGCGCGCCCTCCACGTCCCCCATCTTGTATGTACTGAACGCCAGGTACTCGAGGATGTCGCCCAGAGGCGCCGTACGCTCGTCCGACTCGGAGCGCCAGATCTTCCAGGCCTCCTCCATCCAGAGCGCAGTGTGTCTGAGGTCGGGGAAAACGGATTATCGTTTCATTTGCTGAAACTACAGCTGAGTTTGAAGTATCTTTCACAATAAAACAGCTTAGAGGACAGATAAATAATCACATTTATCTAATCGAGGTTTTACTCAGTCTCTTGAGGAGCGTAAGCCCATCTCTATTCATACACCGCGGTCTGTCCCCTCCCGCTAAATTGACCCTCGTTGTAACGCCCCTCGATATGATACCCTCCCTCATTATAACGCCCCTCGTTGAAACATCCCTCGTTAGAACATCCTTTGTTATAACACCTGCCTCGTTAAAACGCCCTGTCATTATAACGCCCCTCAATCCCACACAGATTCTCACTTGAAGTCAGCGTTGTTGTAGCTCTGCCTGCCGAGCTCGAAGCAGTCGCCGGCCGTGAGCTGACGCTTCAGACGGCTGCCCTGAATCTCACCGGACGCAATGTCTGGTGAAAAAGACAGAGAGCGTGACATACAGAGGTTAGAACAGCGGAGAGGGAGACGAAAGGGACCAGCGGCCTTATTGAGACGTGAGTATTGTGGAGCTTGATTTTCTGGGTCTGCAGTGCAACTGACTTAAATCAACAGCCGTGTTTTAACAGTAATGAGTCAGACCTACCGAAACGAACTTCCAACCGAGTTTAACTCACCAGCGATAATTAGCCTCACCGACAAGTTCACTCAAAAACCGTATTCAAGCAGTAAGTGGTACCCTGTGGTCTGAATTAGTGAGTCTGAGTTAGGACTGACTGCAGACTCATCAGCCGTATTTAGACGGTAAGTATCATGGAGTCTGACTTACTGACTCTGGGTGAGGACTGAGTTGTTACTGAGTTTAACTCACCCGCTGTGTTGAGTTGGTACGTATCCTGGAGTCTGATTTACTCAATCTGAGTTGGGATTGAGTCTGGGTTAGACTGAGTTGTTACTGAGTTTGGCTCACCGGCTGTGTTGAGTTGGTACGTATCCTGGAGTCTGATTTACTCAATCTGAGTTGGGATTGAGTCTGGGTTAGACTGAGTTGTTACTGAGTTTGGCTCACCGGCTGTGTTGAGTTGGTACGTATCCTGCAGTCTGATTTACTCAGCCTGAGTTGGGATTGAGTCTGGGTGACGACTGAGTTGTTACTGAGTTTGACTCACCGGCGGTGTTGAGTCGGTAGGTATCCTGCAGTCTGATTTACTCAGCCTGAGTTGGGATTGAGTCTGGGTGACGACTGAGTTGTTACTGAGTTTGACTCACCGGCGGTGTTGAGTCGGTAGGTATCCTGGAGTCTGATTTACTCAGCCTGAGTTGGGATTGAGTCTGGGTGACGACTGAGTTGTTACTGAGTTTGACTCACCGGCGGTGTTGAGTCGGTAGGTATCCTGGAGTCTGATGAGAGCCATGGCTGCCCCGTTCAGGTCCTCATCGTCGGGAATACGGAGTGACTCCGAGACCTGAGTGATGTTCTCCACAAACTCTGCGAGAGTGAGACGCGGGAGTTAGAGAGGTACAAACTCTGTGGAAAGGGAAGTAAGAACGGTACGGTAGTGGTACTGCCTCTGTAGAAATGGTGTAGAGGAGTGTCACTACTCACTAGCTGTACAAACTGTGCATAAAGGAGAGTGGGTACGACACACACTCGGTGAAAATAATACAAGGAGCTAGAGCCGTACAAACTCTATCACAAATGCGATGAGGAGTTAGAGTGGCACAAGCTCCGCAGAAATGGCCACATGATGGTCGCATTAGTTAGAATGGGAGTTATCCGACTTTCCTTGTGATAAATTCATCGACCTTTTTCTCATTTTCGTCTTTTGTGTCAATTTTCCAATCAAACACTACTCTTACTTACATTTCCTCCCCAGACAAATTATTGCTCCCCTTCCAGCTTCCCCAGTCCCCACTCACTGGATCCGACGTTCTCAGTGATGACTCCCTGGACTATTTTCCAGTCGGCGGCCAGCCTCTTCACCACCAGGTAGGCGTTGACAGGGTTATGGAGGTAGGCCTCCTGGTTATCCACCAGCTCCCGGTTCACACGCTGGTACTGCTCCATGTACCTGCCGGAGGCGAGCGGGGACGGCATGAGGGACAAAGAGAGTCAGAGACCAAGGTGATTAAACGAACGTACTTACGAATGAACGTGCGAACGAATAAACGAACATATGAATGAACGAACGAACTAACGAACGAACGAACGAGCGAATGAACGAGCGAATGAACGAACGATCGAACAAGTGAACGAACTAATGAATGAATGAATGAATGAATGAATGAATGAATGAATGAATGAATGAATGAATGAATGAATGAACAAACGAACCAACGAACGAACGAACGAACGAACGAACGAACCAATAAACAAACTAACAGACAAACTAAAGATCTAAGGAGGGAGAGTGGGACTTCGAGGGACTGTCGTCCCTTCACTCACTTTTTCAGTGTCTGAATTTTCTGTTCCTCCGCCTGGATGGCCCTGTCGAGCATTCCCAGCAGCTCCCGCTCGGTGTACGCCAGGTGTTCCATGTCCACCAGAGCTGTGAATATCTCCCCATGGCAGACAGACGCCGCCAGAAGAGGTGCGATAAACGCTAACACACGCATCTGTGGGCGGGGAGAGAAAATTTGTTAGCCGTGACCTGACGTGACGTGGCGTGGGGTCGAATCTAGGTAGGGGTAACACTTTATAACATATCGCTACAAGGCAACATTCCACAGTCCGCACCGCCAGCAGAGGCGACCACTTCTGTAGGAGGAAACAATTGGTTAGTGAAACAGCTAAGTTCAAATCTAGGATAGGACGGAAAGTGAATGGGAACGATCAGTTAGCAAGACAAAGTGGAAAAGAGTCTAGGCCAGGACGAAAGCTATTTCAAGCTTCAACTGACATTGTGAGGAGCGACTGTTCGAAAAACACATTTTTCCCTCTTCACACGAAGAAAGAAGAGGATAGAAAGTGACGTAATTAAATTTCCTGATTATTTCTCAGTCATGGTTTCATGTCACCAGCGAGTCCATATAATTGTTAGCACTCCAAAATGGAAACACATCACCAGACGAGTTAGCGAGCTCCAACACATCGTCCATCGAAAAAGTCTTGGAGCTCCAAGTAGCTCCGGCTGGAAACTAAGCCGACCGTCGTATCGATTAAAAACATACGAACTGTTAGCCCCATTAATAAAACAGGACTTTTTTTTAGTGACATTGCGTGATGGCAGTGGTAGCCTTCCCTGTGAGGATAAGCCAGATCGAACAAGGAAAATCGCCTAAATGAAATTCAATACCGCCTATCCTTGAGCGCACAGTAGGCAGGCGCGAATCGCACATAACGTTCCGCCTTACACGCGACTTACAGGATCAATATCGTGCAAACAATAATGGTCATTGTTGTGGTTTGCGGGAACCAGGAAAACAGACGATAAACTATTAGGGTAGGACTGCTTTGTGCGGGTAGGCAGTGATGGAAAGACGCATTCTCTTTCGCGATGTAACATTGCAAGCTCGTAATCATTGAACACTTGGTCAATGAAATTGTTACAGCTCTCAGCATCACAGAATCTCACAGATGTGAAACAGTCAGATCTCGGAATCATACACAAGTTTCGCTTTCAAATGATGAGTGAGAATCGGCCCATAACAACATCACTTGTCTGCCTCTCAGCAACAGCTTTTCCACCATAAAGTGGCATCAATGAACATGATACATACCACATAAAGTGACTCAACTACCAACGTAATAGGCTAACCACCACATAATTTACCAGTCGACACATTGAGAAGCACGCAAGATTTCTTTTCCCAGGCTATGATCACTGCACAGCCTCGTAATAGTCCGCCTTTCTGAGCCGACTAGAAACCGGCACACCCAGCCAACCTTGGCAAGAGTAACCACAATATAACACTCTGCAGAAGGTGATAGCGTGTCTGAGAGTAACATTGCGTCAGCTAGTCGGTAATTCAGCAACCCAGCAAAGCGAGACCGCCTGACTGTCCCGATACCCACGGCTTATCTCAGCGACTGACCACCTATCTATCGATGAAAAACCATCGACAACTAACAAGCATCGACAAGTCTCAGGCATCACAACTATGAACAATCATCAGCATCTACATATTAACAACCATCTACCGAACATCCCCGAAAACACATCACACTCCACACACCAACTCCTCCAGACTCCAACCAACTCCTCCTGTTCTCTCACACAAAAACCGTCAAACTATCATCTGCAGCAATCATCTGCTAACCGCAGTCAATCGACCGCTTCCACCCGCCGGTTCTCAGGAAGTATTTATCCCACCGGTTCTCGCCGCGGCGCGCCGGTTCATGCCGCAGCGCGCCACGATGGTCGTCTAGGACGGCCGCCGGGGACCGGTTCGCTCATCTGTGGCGTTCATCCATCCGTGAAGACGATGAACGGCGCCAGCGGCGGTGGCGGCGGCGGTGGTGGCGGTGGAGGCAAGAAACGATAGACGCTGGTCGCTTCTACCAACCGCTGCTTCCTACTGTGAGCTAACAAAACTGCCATCGAGCTACCCGCATTGAAAGGATACGTATTACGCACACGAGATAGGGACAGAGCGAGAGCACGTGAGACGAAAGCTGCAGCTTGCAAAGGCAGCAACAACTCCTTACAACCGAATTTGAATTGGACTTCACGATACCCGTCGTACAAGCTAGCGCCATACTATCATCAAAACGCCGAGAATCATGTCACAGCCATACCAGCGATACAAGTGGGCTAGGTCGGAGCCACGAATGAGCTAAGACTGACCACAAGTAGGCTAGGACAGAGCCAAGACCAAATGGTCGTAACAGCTGGCTCTCCGGACTGGAGACATCAGATACACCGTCCGTGACGCCGTGACGCCATCCGTGACGATGGTCACGGCGGCTACCGTGACGGAGTCACGCGGACGTCACGATACACTGTGACTCCCGATATGCAGCGAGACGCACGCGATGGGGAGGCGAGAGGCACGAGAGACACGTGAGACATCGTGACTCGTGAGACACAAGATGAGACAAAGGAAGGGACGAGAGAGACGAGCTAAGTGGAACCACCGACGCGTTACGGGTCCCGTAAAACGCACCGCGTCACGGCGGAACACCGGCCGTCACGAACCGTGACCAGTAGTCACGGAGCTGTCACGGGAACCGTCACGGTGGACTCCGCAGCCGGCGGAGTGGTCTCAAGCGTCACGGAAGCGTACACCAGCGTGACGGGGCGGAGAGAATGAACAGAAGCAGTGGATGGGATGGGAAAATTTATGATGCTGTAATTCATACTCTTAGATGACTGAAGTATTATCCTCTCAAAGCCAAATAAACAGGAAAGTGAATCCCAACAGTCAGCACATGGGTAAGAAGTGTATGAAATAGGTATGCAACAAGGTGCATGACCTGAAAGGGAGGCGAAATTGATAAATTATCAGTGATAAGATTTCTGAAAAGATAGATCAGACTAGTTTTTTCGTTCAGCTGTAAAAGTGGGAATAGGTGGTCTGTGTAACAACTCTTAGATCATTCTGGAAATTGCAGTTACAAGAAATAGAAAATAAATGAGCACACACAAGCTGAAAAGTGGTGATACCTCAGTTGGAAGCTCTTGCTATGAAATAATAATTTTTGATTGATAACACAAATTACACATGAAAAGGCCACCACAAAAGCAGTAAATAATCAATACTTGACCAGAAAATGTTTCAAATGCATACCTATTCCATTAATCAGTGCCCTACCTCTGAATGGAACCTGAGTGATTGATAAAACAGCCAATCCATCAACAGACAGAGCAAGTACACTGTGGAGTGTGGAGAGAGATAAAGATATGCACATGATTATAATTACACAGGTTTTCAGCACAGCTTTTAATTTGACATTGACTTGATCATCAATTTAAAACATTTTCTGTAGGTACAAGTCATGTTATGCTGAAATTTAGAAATTTCAGAAGCACAGCTTCAGTCACTTTTTCATAATAAGATGCTTTGAACCGAGAATTTCACGCTTAAAACACTAACAACATCAACATAATTCAAAGACAGGCACCTGGCTGGTGTGTGGTGGCGTTCACGTGCCGATTGCAGACCACGTTTCCACTGACCCTCGAAGCTCCAGGCCGCAGCTGACAACACCAAACGCTTGTTTCAGGGAGGACAAACACTACTAATGAGTTCCTCATACGATATTTACCCAGCTCACTGCATGAAACAGAGAAAAATACAAAATATTAGTGCGGAACACCACCACCTCCCCAGCGCACCGCCGCGCCGCGACTGTCTCCGTTCATTGTTTACATTGCCCAGCTGATTCCTTGCACGGGCCTGACATCTGGCGGCCAGTCTCGAAACTATTCCGGATTAGAGCTGCTACTTCTCCCCGCCACGAGTCCGCTAGAGCGCCGATTCACTTCTCCACGGCAAGACCAAAGGCATAAGGATTTGGAGTCCCGGTCAGTGGCGGATCCAGGGGGTGGGGGGCAAAATGGGCATTTGCCCCTCCCAAACGGCATAATTTTAACATTACGCGGGCCTATGGACGAGGCATGGAAAGAATCGATAAATTGTTATGGTTTGCCCCCCAAAAAACTCTGAGGTGGATCCGCCTCTGGTCCCGGTTGAACAGCAACAATATTTATTGTTTGAATAACAATATTTATCACTATATCAAAGCCATAGCTCTGATATAAACAAGTTGAGGTCAAGTAAGAAAGGCCATTACACAATTTCAGAGCTTCTCGGGCTGCTTATGTGCATCATGATAGCCCACGGGTGATTATTTGAATTTCCTGTGGCTGTGCCTTTGCTAGAAATTGTTTGGAAAATATCCAAAATTTTACAGTAAAAGCCTATTCCTTCCTTCTAAATCGGTCTACAGCCATTATCCTCCCCTTCTTTAACTCTTAGTAATGCGTGGCCAATCACGCATGGCTGTAAGTATCGCGCACCGGTGCCTTCCCCGCCCTCCTTCCCCACCCCATCCTCGCGCACAGCTGACTATTGACACGCGGTGAAGTAGAACGCCTGCCAGGTCAGTGGGGGGGGGGGGGACTGCGGTCTGAGACAGACAGTTGACACCGGTCACTAAAAGCGATCAGGTGACCTGTGAATCGAGGTCGGGGCGGGTATGGTGTCTGGTGAGATATCACGCGGTTTGCGATAATCCTGAGCTTAGCCTGATCGGCTTTAAACTGGAACGAAGAAGACTGCGAGGTGTTTCTTTTAAGTGAGATGTTAAATTTTCCAAAAATGGAGGTGAGGCGATGGGATGCTATCGATCCCATCTACTGAGTTTGGCCATGTCAGATTTTGAGCTGTGAATATAATTACGCCTATAAGGTAGCAGGTCAAGATTGAATTTCGATTTGTTGACTCACTGAATGCCCCCCGCATACTAAAAGGGCTGCAAGTATGTACCTACCTACTTTCACTTCTGGCGCTTTTGTCGTTATTGAATATTGGGTGCTTGTAAACCACAGTTAACTCAATTCTGCAAGACTGTATCGAAAGCAAAAGGCAGTTGCGGTATTATTGCGGTATTTGACAGAAATCAAAATACCGCACAATAAATAAGTACAGACAGTTATTGAAATTTGAAAGTACAGTTATAGACCTGAAAACGGACAATGTAGAAACCATGCGACTCTTAAACGGTCAACGGTGCTTTATACATAAAAAGTGAATTTTTTCTCCGGCGGATCCATTGTTCAATACCACCCTTGATAGTATCATGAATTAGTTTCCTCGTCCAACAATATGAAGCTCCATTCTAAGAGTAAGATTAGGTTAGTAATTTATGAAAGTCAGCCTTGGAGCGTTGCATCATACATTGTCCATGACGAGGAAAACATTAAGTTTACAGCTCTGACGTCTATATTAGCCAGGAGCCCGACAATTCCAATCGCTGAATATGCATGATAAAAAATAAACCACATAGGTACTTCGTGAAAATTTAGTAACACGACTAACACTAAAAAAAGAAATTCATTTTCACTATTCTTCAGACCTCCATATCGGTTCCCACCCTCCCCTGTCTCCCATGTCTGACTGCATGCCTTATTCTCGTACTGTCGTTCCCATATTCGTCGAGTCTTGTTTACCGCCTAGCGGGGCAGTACCAGTCCAAAATGCCTTCCACTGCAGTCCCGTCGTATCCATGTCGAGAGCGACGATTACGAAAAAGGATAAACGAAAGGAATACGAAGGACATCAATAATGCAAAAACACTAAAAATATCACCATTAACACAGCAAAACAACGCTTTGCTTACAATTGCACGCTAGCGAAGGTGTTGGGTATTTCTGGGATTTTACTTTCCTTCATTGCCTGCATGCATCATTTGTTACGAATTACGATACCAATCACCATTTCCCCGTAGAGTAGAACAAAAAAAAATTTGTACAGGTCTGTTGCGATTCGCTGAACTTCCATGCTTAACATTCGAACGGACCCGGGCCAGCATACTCAGCTAAAAATGATGAATGGCCTCCAGTTTTGAAGAGTTGCCAGCCCGTGATACTGCAGGTGCCTGAAGAGTAGCAGGCTCGAAAATTGGAAGACACCCACCTGAAACAAAAGAGAAGACTCGTTTCAACAATGCGTCACTTTGTATAAAAATAGAGTCTGAAAACAAGTATACAATACACCTACACGTACACATACGTGACATACCTATCATAGAAATAGGAATTTGCTCAAAATGTGGACGGTGGACACTGGACATGCTGAGCTGTTTGATTTTTTTTTGGGGGGGGGGGGGGTGGCGGGGTCCGGGTACCTATTGAAAATGCGCACTGCACAGCGTTTGATTAAGATAACCATTAAACAGCGCACATCTATTACATGTGAGTTTCAGGCTGACAGACATGAGGCATCCTCTCAATGGCGGCCCACGAGTCAGCCAGCAAGTTTTCAGGACATAGGCGGCGGAACGGGGGGAGTACCGAGGCACCGTGCCCCCATTTGATTTGGGCATTTTAACATTAGCCCTATGGGCTTTGCATGGAAAGAATGGGATCAAAAGTCGGCAGTGCCCCCCCCCCCCCTAATTGAAGGTGTTTCGCCGCTACTGTTACAGGAAATGAAATGATGCAGTGGGATTGGATCCTGAGCCGAGGTGGGGATAGTTCCCGAACTTGACAGTCAAAATTTGACGAAGGGATGGATGAGTCATCAATCAAGCGTTCCGTGTCGGACGACTCAGATTTGGCCGGAGCTGGAGTCGCAGCATCGCGAGTAATTCTCCGGAGTAGAGGTGCTTCCTACCACGACCGCACATGCGCCACCGAGACATTCTCCCTTGCTTATTCTTTCAACAATGACACAACAATTACGCATTGTTGATCTTTTGTTGGTGTTTGGGGGACAAATCCTAAGTGAAAACCATTATAGAGTTCAGTGGTGAAAACCGACTGTAATTCTGATGGCGGCAGTAATTTATGGTAAACCACAGGGGAGCAATGCCGCTTGAACCCTATTGCCCGTAGTGTCTAACGGTGGCGGCCATATTGCGCAGACCAAGAAACGGCTGCCGCCTGTGTTGAGGAATAGGGAATTCGGGACCTCGATTTACGTTTGCGGCCGCCGCATCCGTTACGTTCAAGTTACGTAGATACGGAACCCGGCATCTTACGCAGAATTGAGTGGGGAACACGATCGTATCTTCAGAATTTCTCAAATTCACTCGCCGGACCTACATTTGCCCCGGCCGAGGGGGTTGATTGAACCCACCTCGCTAATGCGCCGCTAATTAAACTAGAATTAAGCGGTAAATTGGTCGTTTGCGACAAAGGATAATGCAGAGTGACTGGTAGGAACCCAATGTAAAGGTCCCGGGTCAACCGGTGACCTCTGAGGTCAGGTCAAGTGATCTAAGGCACGGGGTCGGTTTTTGGTAAATAACTTCGCCAAAAATGGCCGTAGAGCCGCGATTTTGGCATCATCGTGTTCAGCTAGCTCAGGCGCATCGAGTGATATACTTTTTGTTCGGGTCAGGTCAACTTAGGGTGTTGACCTCAGGTCAAGGTCAGGTCAGCACCCCCAGGTCACGAAGATGGTCGAAAGAGGTCATGTCGCATATCATTCGATTCGGCAGGTCTTCCTGACTCTGAGTCCATTGGTGGTTTTCCCGACTCGCTAGCTCAATTTGATCGGGAGTTATTGAAGAAAAACTGTGACCCTTGTGACGTCACAAATGACGTCACGCAAGGGCAACAATGCAAATATGAAGCATAGAACCTTGCAAGGAGTGCATGAAATCATGATTTTATATGCTTGAGATAGTTTCAGATCATTCTCGGCGCCAAAATAGCAATTTTCATATTTCCCCATTGACTTATAAGGGCTTAACGTATTAGTTCCTTGTATCTGAGAAGTTTTTAGGATTTCATCTTATTCTCCACTCAATTCTGCGTAAGATGCCGGGTTCCGTGTCCACATAGCTTAAACGTAAGGGATGCAGCGCCGCAAACGTAAATCGAGGTCCCGAATTCCCTATTCCCCAACACAGGCGGCGGCCGCTTCCTGGTCTGCGCAACATGGCGGCACCGTTGGACACCATCTGGCGGCCGATGCGCATTCCACATTATAGAGTTCAGTGTGGTAAACAAATGACAATTGTGAAGGCCAACCAAGAACATTTAAAATGTGTCTTATATTAAAGAATATTCACTGTTTATTTTATCTTAACATGTCAAAACATTTTCTTGACACATACAAACGAAAATGGCAATGCTTCATCTAAAAGCAAATAATGAAAACAAAACAAAGACCGAAACAACAAAAGCTCTTGACTGAAGCAGAAATAAATGTTATTCAATGTGCACCAGATATCGTGATCGTGGGGGGAGTTGCTTTATTTTCTCCAAACATTTCTTGAGAAGTAAGTGTAGTATATGTAGCTCCGTAGTCCGTTCATGTAAACATTTGCAAGTATAGCATCCTCGTACCTATAACATCACATATTTTTAACCATTCATTCCCCATTCATTTGTGTGCAATTGAGTTTTGTCCGGAGAAAGCCACGCGCGTGACAAAAAGATTGGGGGTCTCCGCCCTCCGGTGCGCAGGATTCTTGTTTGAGTTTGCTGGTTGTTTTTGAAGATTCCGATGGGCCTGCTTAGCACCGGTCTGAATCTTGATCGGATGCTGAATCTTGATTGTGTGGTGGGCGTGGCACGGCACAAGCATGAGCAATGAGCATGAATCGAACTAGTTTTCGCTGGACTCTGGGAAGAAATTCCTTGGATTTCGTACCATCACAATCAGCCATCAATGATGAACTGTAATCTATTTAATGTGAAATGTTATTTAGCTTGGTGCTTATACATATTCTGCATATCATCTTTTATAACCCAATTTACGGTGACATGTTTCACGCTATGTTTAATTACTGTAGATTGAACGAGGTGCATCCAAAACGTGCAAGTCATGGCGAGTGTGCATGCCTCCTATGAAACCCTCCCGTAAATCTTCCCTCCTGTGATCCACCGTGACGAATCCTATTCTCTATTCACTTCACCCATCATCAACTACGCCTACGTCACGCTGAACCCCATCTGGCAGCCCCGCTGTGCTTCCAGATGGTAGTCTTGCGAGGCGTTCGGCGCTCCCAACAGGTTTTTCAACAATATGCTGTGGCGGTGTCTGCTGCAACTGCAAGTGCTGAGGACTGCCGACGGCTAACTGGCAGAGACGGCACGTGAGACAGTGCTCAGCGATCCGCCGCGACCGGACACCAATGCAGACACGGCACACTACAAGTGGTGAGTAGAGGGCCTTGGGCAGCTCGATGGGGATGGCGGGTGATCAAATCGTGTCATTAACCGCTGAAGAACGCTTACAGTGAGCAGTGCCGTTGGAAAAAAAACAGGTGAGTGTTTGAGGAGGCAGTCTCCGGCGGGAGAAGTGTTTGCGGGTGTTCAGTTTATGTTGGTGACTGCCGACTGGTGTTGGTGTGAACGGTGAACGCTCAGTGGCGCAGCGGTAGAATGAGTCAGCAGCGAACCACCGTTCCAACCCAGTTGGTTCCATATTTGGTTCGCCGCGGTAGCGTGCTACCCTGGTAACATAAATCTGATCAATGTGTTCGTTTATGTACGCCCCAGATTCGGTAATGATTTGATCACCGACTTTTTGTTGCATTCCACTCATGGTAAAGCCAACACCACAAAAACGAGATTGGTTTGATCAAAGTTCACCGCTTGGGCTTCAATCCAATTGCCAAACAAAACAAACATTATACGGGGAGTCCAGTGTCTCGATACTTCTAATGGGATTCACATGGGACTGCCAACCGATCTCGAGATATGGTAACATACCGAAGGGATTCCCCTGCACCGTCCCTCGTGCAGGGTCATTGTCCGGTAACCAGTGTGGCCCCCGGCAGTGGCCGTCCTCGCGCTGCTTTACACCCGACACGAGGGTCATTTATGAGGCGGTGACTCCGAGGAGAGCATGGTGATAGACTCCGCTATGGCCAGTGCGATGAAGCGATTGTAGTGCGTACTACGTAGCATGGGGAGCTTACTGGGGACAACTAGAGCGGTAGCTAGCGACTTTTTCTAAGCAACAGTCTTGAAAATGGTCTCACGGGGGCTTGCTGAATGCTGAACACAACTAGGGTTACAGCATAACAACTTTTTTAGAGAACAGTCAAAAAATAGTCCAATGGGTGCGTATGAGGTGTATAACTTCCTCGCGTGCATCCAGGAACACGCTCAAGTAGCCCCTCGAGTTCATCAATCATTGCCATAATCCGGGATGATCCTTCTCAATATCAGGCCGCAGAATGTTTGAATAGTTTGCCGGTTACATAATAAGACTTTGGCTGGTTTTAGTTATGAGCACGCTATGCTAGGCTGTCAAACGATGGCCTCAGGGCTGTCGGCTCGGTGCGGGCAGTGAAGTATCAGTCGCCGTGAGTCGCGCCTCAGGCAGACTCGCTCCGTTAGGAACGGCTGGTATCCCAATGTGATAAATATTAGGGCCTAAAGCATTGGAGCCAGAGGTTGAGCGATGAGACCAGAACTCGTAAAATACATGTTTTATAAGGAGCAAAGTATGAATTCATCAAATCAGCATTCAATCATTTTTACAGCTCCGTTTCATTTGTGTCTGTTCCCAGTGTTGTAATGCATCATTCTCTGAGGACCGCCTTTCTCACATGACTCCAAATTTGTTACATGGTCTACACTTTTCATTCAGTGTCATCTGAGTTAAAAAGTGGCATTGGAATGCGTCAGAATGCTGCTATAATTATCTTCATAGCGACTGGTAGACAATGAATTGAATCAAGTATACGCTATCTACAATAGATAAATGGGGCCATCTCATTAACAACTTCACACTCTTAAACACCCGCTTTTACTCGCGTCATTAGCATCTACCCCCGATTACACCTCCATTTGCTCTCTCATTCAGCCCTGCCAAACCGACCTTTCCCGTTAGAACCATCTAAACGTCTTTTATCCATTTCTACGAAAACGGTCTGGCGCTATACCGTTTAACGTGGCCATCGTTTCCGCTAAGCTTGGCACCTTGGCATGACTCGGCAAGTTTAGCGGGTTTAGCGGGCCGCTTCCACAGTTCCGCTATAGTGTCCGAGGCGTGCGGATACCATGCGAGAATAGTCAGTGCGAGCGAGAAGTCTGCGCGAGCGGGAGACACGTGCTGGTGCTGGTGCTGATGGTGGTGATTGCGTTGGTGAAGGTGTTTGTGAAGGCTTGGTGACGATAGTGACGGTTTTAGTGACAAAGGCGGCGAGAATGCGATGGTGAGATGAGAAGGCGATATGTGGAGGGGAAGACGGTGGCGAAGAGGCGTAAGGTGCTGATTTATGGCGCTTAGAGGTGGTAAAGGTGGCGGAGTCTGGCAACGGACAAGTGAAGCGAATAGTGAAGCGATAGCGATGCGATGAGGCGACTGAGTGTGACAATAGACGAGCTAAGTAAGTGAATTGTGATGCCAGAGGAGTGACAAAGAGGAGCGTCGATGTTCACTGAGTTTCCAGAAAGTGGCGGAAAAAGAGTTATGAAATGGAGGCGAATGGAGGAATGATGGAATGGGGGAAATAGAGTGATGGTGTGAAATATGCAGTCAAAGTGATAGCGGAAGGTTTATTTAATCCCAGAGATCATTGGCGGGGAGCGCTCGAAGACACAAACGGAAATGGTTCTCAGCATCTTTCCAATGGAGCTACGATGGTAAGAGACTATGACACACAGCGATTGATGTGATTTGATAGAACTTTGATAGCAATTAGCTTTGTCTCATCACAGGTCATCGCAGTAAGGGAAGACAGTCAAACGTTAAACACTGGCTTCCAGACATTTAACGCCAAAATAAATGTGAAACTCTGACGTAGAAACCACGTAATCTTGCACACATAATCCCCACAGCAGGGCCAGTAGGCTATCGTATAGCATAGCGGCAGGTTTTTACAGAAAAGATCACCACCGCTCGTCGCAGATTACGTGCAAACGGGCAAACGTTTGAGGACGTGAACAACGCCGCAAAGAAACAAAGAACCAGTCCTGTGTGGGAGGTTAGAGAGTGAGGAGGGAGTGAAGGAGTGTGGAATTGCTGAGTGAGAGAGTGATATAAGGAGTGAGCGAGTGGGCGGTGGGTTGGCGAGAGTCGGGTGAGTTAGTGAGTTAGTCAACGAGCAGATACTGGATAATGAAATAACAAGTCCGTACTCATATTCATCGTAAGCTCCTGCGAATTTTGTGACCGCCCGGTCGATCTATAAAAAGGCTGTGATTTTTGGAAGATTAGATAGAAGAATCGAGCGTGAGTTTGTAAATTATTACCTTTACTTATTGATCCACAATAAAACTGAATAATGTTCGTGAACTATCCCCGCCGCTTCTTGTTAACCTTGGTGCTATATGTTATATCTGCCTCCATGTATGTATGTATAAGTGGCAGTAAAAAGTTTTACTGATGTGATCCACACAAAGGTGGCTTCATAAGAACGAAGGCCGTCCGTAGACGACTGACGTCATACGAATTCCCAGTAAAGCATTATGTGAGTAAGACGTTGAAAGCGAGAACGAGCAGCGTCTTAGTGAACATATCCACTGTTTAATTCCCTAACACCGTAAGGCGGCGCTCTATTGCAGATAATCCTCACAAATATAGACTTCTTAGCGGACTTGTCAGTCAGCCACAACTATATTTGCTCGCAATATTGACGGCACATTTGCAGTACAACAAAAAGATCCTCATCAACTAATGGAAGAGAATCGATAAAAAGTTGCACCGGAACTGGTATCCCGTATCAGCTCGTGCCCAAAATGCCGACTGGTTTTGTAAGCTGCTAAACCGGCATTTCGACTACAGAGGTCACGGACCCTAGCTTGGCGTATGTGAGAAGGTGGGCGAAAGGGATGTATGTAGATGGGCAGGATAACCCGCGTGCGTTACTGAAAGAACCGGTCGCTTGTGATGGCCTGTTACGAAGGTCACGCTGAAAGTCGTAGGAACGGTATTCCTTAACGGACGCTTTTGATAAGCCTCGAAAATCTACTCTGTAGTTACCAAGATACTGCATGCATCAATTAATTTTTAGCTGCAATGGATGCGATGGAGTCTCATAATGGACTCAGGGCAGACATGGCTGGTCTGATTGACCGATAAATTGAATGACTTTGTAGACAAAGGATCGTTAGCAGTGCTATGTCATGCAGCTTTATTGCTCCTACTGCTTCGTATATTTGGATTGGCCAGCCGCTTTTATTGATGCCAATGCGCCTACTAATAATGTACCAAAAATATGATAACAACACATCACTCTGCGCAGACCAACACAAAGGTCACCTACAGCGCTATATATCGGGCTTCTCACAAAAGTCGGACCAATTTCTTTTGCGGATAATGGACTGGAAACAATATTTAAACGAAACAAATGCACGTGAAAAGAAAGCAAATTTTTAGGAGATTTATATGATACCATACTTGTTGAGTTTAAAAAATGAGACGGTGGTCTTAAGACGCAAAAGCAAACTCAAAGAAATTCTACTTTCAGAATAAGTCGGTCGTTTCAACACAACCGAACTTCCGCAATCTTTTTTTTTTGTGTGTGCAAAGTAAGCACCATCTTGAAATGCTATTTTCCACGTTGTTGAAAGTTTCTGGCTCGAGGAAATGTTAGCTGCGGGTTCAAAGAACATAGCGGCGGCCGCAAACCTAATCAAAGAAGCCCGGCGAACGTCGCTCGTGTCAGAGATGCGCTATACCCAGGCTGTCAATGGTCAGCGATACCGGATGACCCTGACAAGACAAATTTTTGGAGTGTCCTGCAGACCACAATGGGCGGCGATCCTGAACCACTCAAATGCCAATAGTTCCAGCTAGACGTTTCCACAGCCAATACCGCTAAAGAAAACCGGGAGTGGCTGCAGGAGCGCTCCGGGCAGCGTGTGATCTCGAGATTTGAGACACATCCGTGACCAGCGAGCTCCCCGGATTTGACCCCACCGGACTTTTTCCTGTAGGACCACCTCAAGTCCCAGGTGTACCGAAACCACCCAAGAAGTCCCAAAGACCTGAAGGGTGCAATGAGGTCGGCGGTGCGCAGCCTGCCACCTTTCGCGTGCCGTGCTGCAACAGAGGCCGCGCTGCGCGGGGCTTAACTGTGCGTCGAGCGAAACGGGGGTCATCTCGAACAGGTCCGACAAGGCTCAGTAAGGCGATCGCGGACGGTCGAAATCCCCCGAAACAAAATATTTTTAACCAGGCTTTCAGATGATACCTGATTTATTTTTGTAACACTGACACACCCTAAAATATATTAATTTTAAATTCGTCCGACTTTTGTGAGAAGCCCGGTACGACCATTTCCGTTCCGCAGTTGGGCCTGCCCTGCGCCTATCTCGCTGTCTGTGGGATCTCAACAGACGGTGTGGTGGCTACTGGCTACATATGACGCTTCCCATGAAATGTCAGCCGAGATAGGGAGGTTTTGTGGACTGGGACGAGACAGTCGGAGGTGGTATTGGTTCGGGAGGACACGACTGGGAGGACAGGAGGACTGGGAGGACTGCTTTGGTAGGTGGAATGGGTACTGCTGATTTGGAAGGAGTTTGTGTCCGCTAGTTGGAGGATTTAAACACAGGATGACTCTACTGTTTTGTCATAAGTTTATTTGTTCATGAAACTATGCAATGTGGTCTTGTCTATCAGCCCGTAACTGTGTTGAAATTGGAATTGAAATATGTAATCATCCAATGCGCAGCATTTTTGTGTCAACATATTCAACACGCTTATATCGTTTACATAGTCCCAGACTCGAAATATTCTTATGGAACACTGCCAGTTCAGTTTTTCCTGGACATTTTTATGTCTTACTGCTATAGGTCAAGGAGCAAACATCCTATGCTTTGAGAATTGATCTTTTCACTGTATCACTGATCAGCCCCGAACTCCCGTGTCCTGTAGGTTACCATGTCCGGCGAAGTCGTTTAGATTTGCAGATCTGAAAGGTCACAGGTCCACAGGCCCTATGCATGATGTAAACATTTTCCCAGCACATAACCCCTAAATGTCAAGAGAAAGCTGACCTCATCTATAAAAAATATTTTATCAAGTTCCTATTTATTAGAACGTTTATTTATCAAATGTAGCAAGGTAGTTTAAATGAGATATTAAAGTCTTCTACCTGACTATTGTAGATTCGAATTAGATGCTATATCGGATTGTTGAAAAAAATCCAAAGTCAAAGAGAATTGTCCGAGGAAAATGTCTATAAAGCGTGTACAATTTTCCGAATGTATTGATGATTCATAAATCAAAGTTTCTTGGTTTCGGTACCTTATCGTAAGATCTACACTGGTCTTACCCTTTTCATTTGGCCTCTCACGTTCTTACCCACATGATGGTAAGGCAGGGAACTTTAATTATGTAAATGTGCAATGTGCACCGAGCAAAATCTCGGACCTCATGGCAATTAACCTTGAAGGTGTTCATTTACATGTGGGTTATTGCTGTGGCGTAACAGCTAGCCGGTCAACAAATCGCATTGAACAGCGCCATAAATTCTATAAGTCGCGCCACCCCGCTGAGCCTTAATAAAATGCGTCACTTTCAAATCCTACCAAGGTAAACGACGGAAATGACCGATTTTTGCAATCAATGAGAACCTGGTTAGTGGTTTACTGCTTGCTTGAGGCACTGCTGAAGGTTATCGTTTATTCAGTCATCCATAAAAACGTTTTCTCACATGTCTGAATTTCTGCTGTGGATTTCTCACGCGATATGGGAATGTCTCCAGGGCGAATCGCCCGAGTCTCGATTTAACGAAGACCATGCCCGTTTTATATCGTTCCGTTTGACCCATGTAGAACGGCATTGCGCCCGAAGACGGGACGATTTTGTCCAGGTTTTGTCCCCGGTAGTTTGGGTTCACTGATGCGTAACGCTCGAGCAGTTCGGGCGATGGGTCTTCGTAAAAAGATAACAGGACTTTTACGACCGCTAACAAAAAGGTCAACTGGTAATAATGGGATGCTTAGTCTATGCCGAAGCCTCTGGTCATGTCAGGGAATGGAGTCCAGTTATACCAAAATCAGCTGCAGGGTAGCTAAAACGTCCTATAGACCCATAGCTTCGGCTACATACTTTAGTCGTACACCTTACTCACACCGATTGTCGAAGTAGTTAGAAAAGTTCGGTTCTTCTGGCTCATTGGGCGATCATAGTAATTACCTTGTCATGCGATATGATATCGTCTACCATGTTACTTATAAGGTGATCGGTCCAATGACACCGAAAACCGAAAGCAGCAAGAAGCAGGTAAACCCCAGCGACAAACCGCAAAACCCCAGAGAGAAATGCCTCGTCAGACTCCTGCACAACATATAGCCACGCCCACCACAAAACGCCATCAAATTTCATATCCAATGCCACCAGGCACCGTTAGCTCCATCTCTACAGCAACTTTACCTGTGTGACGATTTTACCGCAGCATGCTCACACCGAGAAACTAACGAGTAACGCCTGAAAAGGCGTGACGCCCGTGGTGATTTGACGTCACATTTCGTGACGAATGTGATGCAACCCGTGCAGAAATCGAGACGCAGGCTGCCGCGTAACGTGGCATCACCGATATTAGTTACTCTCGCTTTTGCCGAAAGCGCAATGGAAACATGAATTGCTATGTAGCTTTACCTCAGGGTAAATAAGCTTTTGCGAGCAGGGGATGGTCATTGGACTGGTCAAGGCTCTGCTATTGCTAAACTGGATATGCTGTACATATATCTGTGATCAAATATCAGTGAATCTACCTATGATTGCATTGCCTGAATAATTAGAGCAAATCAGTGTATGTTTTCAGTTAAGTCTAAGTATAAAAATTCCTCAGCCCGACACTCATTTGATTATGATCTAGGCACCCACTTCACGACTATGCGGTTTTATATGAAGTTCCTCACATTGTTAGCTGCCTAGGTAAAATTTAACTAACGGAAAACGTACTCTCACTCACATTATGCGCATGTACCGTCTACCCTTATCACATATCGACCGTTTCCCCATTTTATATTTCACAGTTTCTGGTGTCGCCGGGAGATGGCACGACTATCGGCGCTGCTACTGCTGGCCGTGACCTTGACCGTCGGGTCAAGGTCACACGCGGCCGACCAGAAGCTCTACAGGATCGGAGTCGGCATTGGGGACATCACCGGGCCGGCGGCAGAGATTATCATGGTTAGTGCTCGAATTGCAAAAGTAGTGTGCGATCTAGCTGTCCAACTTTGCGGCGCATTTAAATCTAGTAAATGTTTCTCTGTGCTCTAACCATTTCATACCGACTATTTTGACATCGGGGCCGTGTTTCCCGGCCCGGCGCTGCAGCGCGCTGCGCTGTGCTGCTCTATTGGTGTGGCGTTTGAGACGCATTCAGCTCGACGCTTCAGCGTTGTGACTACCTGCGTCCGACTTTGTTGATGTTTCTATGGAAACCAATATACCGCTAGGCGCAGCGCGCTGCAGCATAGTGCCGGGAAACAAGGCACGGGTATGCTGATGCCGATACGTTCCCGATATTGTCGTGTTTTAGTTTTTACGTAGTCTTAATTGACGTTAATAGGTGCATGTAGATTTTGACGTCATTTGATGTCGCTAAGGCTGTAAGTCATGCATGTCAATGGCGTAGTGGCGTACAGACGTTTCCTTAACGAGATCGCATGCCTCGATCGTTTCAGCCTATTGCATGCAAATCCATCCCTTTATCAGAATAATGACGCAGAACGGGCGACATTCCGTCAGCAACGCCGCTTTTGATGACGTTGCGTCATAAATGAGCTAGAAAACGTTCTGTTTCTGGCGGTACACCTTCCTTCTTTCGTATCCCATTCCTTCCATGTTGGTGAGCTATGTCGTCAGAATCCGGAAAACGCTGAATTGATACAAGGAATGAAGGATAATCTTTGCCTTTTGAGGCAATGGAATGAGGGATGAGTCAATTTATGCCATGATAAAACATGAATGCTGGCGATGTTCTCGAATGAAGATGTCGTCTGCATACAAAACAGATTATCTTTCGTTTTCCGTTGTGCCTGGGTGGTTCAGCAGTTTCAAAGCTATGCTAATCCTACTGAAATCGAATGTTGATTTACCCGATATCATGCCAATCTCTCTTTCTTTACGATTGAAGCATTGCTACTGGCGGCAGAACAAGGTTACACAGTATACTGCGATCATTCGCGTATTTAGTCCACAATTTACCAATACGTTCTATGTACGAAGGAAACTAGACTATTCACTTGTGCTATGACTGAGGACAGAAACGAGAACAATAGGACCCGCACACAACTGTTTTCTGTGAGTGATACCAACTTATCGAAATCGAGTATCGAAATTGTTGGCCCGGATTGTTTGGCCCGGTATCCGTTCAGTTCCACTTTTACCCAGACTGTGTGATTGTTTCTGGTGTTGTGCTCAATGAGCTGTGACTGGGCAGAAGTATAGTCGGAACGGCTAAATGCCATGTTCATGGGGGAAGGTGCCATACAAGCTATTAGAAAGTTGCGATAGTTTTTTTTTTGCGTTTTTTAAAACATATTTTTGTGGCACTATAACACAATTTTAATTAGGGTGCATGAGGAGATCTGATGGACATTTTTAAGGATGTTCGATATCATTTAAGCCACGCCTTTATCAAAATGAACCACCTTACATTGATTTCATCACTTATTATTCGGCGTTTAATTAGGAGCATTATCACATCTCCATTGAAAACATTATCAAACAATATAAACGCAGAACACTGCAGCATCACAATGTGACTAATTCTCATAAAATGATGATACGCTTTATTGTTGAACACTTTTCTTTCATGGTAAAACATAGCTTTTGTATCTCATGCACCTGTTAGAAGACTGCCTATTTAGTACCACCATTGTCCTTGTCTTGAACAAAAACTGTGAGGGGAATCAGATAGAGTTCAGGAGCCCATCAGTAGCGTCCACGTGGCGTGAGACAATTTTCAGTAGAAAGTCACCGGTCCATGCGTGTAATTCTAACCCACCCTCGGCTTTCTCTTGTCACCGGCGCGGGCCCTAGCCGGGGTTTTGTCTTCTAAACTGTTTGTTCTTCATCAAATTTCACTACACGAGGCTGCGTGCTAAGCTATAATTAACTTATCATGAGTCGAAGCGAAGTACTCGTATATGCATTGCACATTATAGGGGAAAATTGGCTCTTCAGGAAATGGAAAAAGGAAATAGGAAATACGAACATGTTGACATCTTTATTTGCAGTGTTTAATGGGTACAAATAAATGGCTTTAGTTTAATCGGACAATGGATTAGGGGGACTGACAGTGGCAAAAATGGTAGACAAAGTCACCAGATACAGCCAACGCCTCTTTCCACATCCCATATCACACCCACATCATTCCCACATCAGCAAAGGTCATCAGACATCATACTTGGATGCCCGATTAACCCCACACACACAGAAATATTGAGCGGAAAAACGGTGTAATTGAAAGTACCAAAAGGAACATTTTTTGGTGTAAAATTACTCTGTTTTCTGGGTAAAAGAACACTTAAATGTGTGTTTTGCTAGCTTCGGAGTGTTTCACTATTGTGTAGGAGAACCGCTTTCAGTGTAACTTTACCGCGGATCTCGCGTTACATTTACGCACAAATATGTGTTTTTGGTAAAAAGTACCAAAAGGAACACTCGCGTGGTAATCGTACACAAATTCATGGCGGTAAATTTACGCAAATATGATGGTTATTATAACGTTTTTTTTCTGGTCAAGCTAATGTTGGGCCCGCATAATTTGTAACGCAACTCGCAAGCGACACGTGGCGGGACGTTGTCGCCAGCCGCGAGCCTAGCTAAATGGAACAAAACATTATGATGATCAATGCCTACCCCATACTGCAAACACGTTTGTTTGTTTGTCGTTTATTGTTCAGAATCGACATCACATCTGACGGAAATAAAAGTTAGGTTAGCGCAAAAGTATCACCTTATCATATACATAAGCTGGATATTTCACAACGCATGGGCGCCGCTACAGGCCGCAGCCACCGCCCGTCTCCCGTCAACTGCCCGTAATTAATAAATAAAAAATATGTCATCTGTACGCAGTACGCACTAGTTCACTGTACCAAAATTATCGTTCATTTAATTAGCCATCGGCTCTCTATTGCCTATCTGGCAAAATATTAGTATACCTATACCACAACCCTAGAAAAACATGAAAGTGCATCCATTATTTTCATAACACGACAGCAGTTCAGTTGAAAAATTACAAGCCCACCTTAGCACTCCGACAAAGCTGGATAATTTTCTTTCAATGTCGCTCCGCTTCAGATTTCAGACTCGGTCTTGATTGCAGTTATAAGACGATGACCACAATGCAGTATTTCACTTATTATTCACTCATTCACTCATTACTAGCTTATTATCCAACTAGATAAACACCACAGCACTGTTTTATCTCACTGATCGCACAAGAATGGGCAAACCCACTCTGCGCACTGCAGCCACAGCACTCCCCCGTCGGCCCCCGCGGTCCCCGGCGCACAACTGACAGATTGCGAAAATGGCGCCGCCGCCGTCAGCCTTTAGCTCAAAATTTCGCTAAATTTACACGGGTTGACGTAAACGAACGGTGCTCTGGATGTGTACCGCAATTACCAGTGCGACACAACACTCATTCGCGTATGGATACACTTGCTTTGCATGGAAACATATCAGTTAGGTATTTTGAGCATTTGTTATGCTGTTACATTATCCTGTTTTGCGTAAAGATGCTTGCGTGGTGTAATAAAACTGTCGATGTTTGTTAGTTAACCAATAAACGTCGTATAAAAACAAACTTATTCTTGATGCCTTTACTTATTATGGCGTTGTGCAACGGATACCTTGCTTATTTATCACGAAAATTCTGAAACTAAAGATATTTTACTAAGTGAAGCAGAACTTTGAAGCTATTTGAACTATTTACGAGTATATTGAACTTGACATCGCTCAATATTTCTGTGTGTGTGCAGCCATTCCATATAGAGCCTCGTTAGTCGCCTTCAACATAAATCAGCACCCATCTCTATAGAGCTAGATGAACCGAACAATGACTGGTGACCGCCAAACCAGCTGTTAGACCAGACAGACCGGTCTGACAGACCCGACAGACCGGCCTGACAGACCCGACAAACCGGCCGACTCCGGCACCGGTGTCATCGCTCGCAAATCAGGTCAGGATATACATTCAGCGAAGATACAGTGAGATACTGGGTGCACAATGTCTGAGACATTTACGCTGAAGTTGCAGGAATGGTTGGGATGATATTCATGCTCGTTTAAAACGCTTGTGATCTGGTTAATTAAACTAGATGTAGTTGATTACCTAAACTAGATGTAGGTACTCGTAGTACGCGACTCGCAGTATAGGCAAATAAAACGTCAGACCAGACGTTTAATTTAAATGAGGTAACTCGCATGCAGGAATGAGAACAGTAAAACGAACTGAGACCGAAGGTCTAGTTTCATCTCGCTCTCAAAGTGTTGTGTTGCATATTTAACAGTCCCGTTCTTGGTCACGACATTGTGCCGGTATTGTGTTGTCACGCCTGGGAGTTACAGCTACTATAAAATAAAACAGTTGATCTTGGTACCGAACTCTCACAAAACCCGCACAACTAACCTCTTTGCCTTTCGTCACGACATCTCTATATACCTTTTTAGAATGCAAATTCAATCCAGTATTTACCTCATACCAATCTTTCCCTAGGAAAGTCGTAATGCTCTATCTATACTCATTCACAGACAGGCTACGCGTGACATTGTTACACAGTAGTTCTCCAGCCCTTCGATATAATCTAGTCTAAGAATAGAGGGCGGTAAGTGACCGCTATATATGTAATCTAGGCCATCGGTGACGCCCCTGAGGTCAAACTGGCACGAGGCGGCAGGTCATGCCAGGGTGGGGTTCTGCTCTATATGGGGTGGACAAGCACTCTGGTGGGGCCCGTGGATGGTGGACAAGCACTCGGTAAATTAAGGGTGAATACTCACTGGACAGCACCCTATATTGCGGTGTACTAATGGTCCCGACATTGCATGCTAAGATGTAAGAATGGTTGTTGCGCTGTTAGCACTGTTACATAAAAAAAAGACAACAATTCTATAGGGATAAAGTCTCCTCTGCCTTCAAATAATGACCCAACCATCCTTTTTATTCCACAATTCTTCACCTGACGCCTCGTCTTTGATATCGGTTCTAATCGAGACCCAGGCGCCCTCCCCCGGCAGCCTGTACCGACTCCCATTCAAATGACGCTTTAATCATGACGAAGTTCCGTCCACCCCCAATCCGAGGCGTATAACCGTCACTGCTGCAGCAATGATCATGATCAATTTCATTGTGTAGCATCCTGCCTCGATTTCCTGACCTAGACCGTCTCTGCTCCAGATAACCAAATCGTCCTGTGTAGTCCCCTCAAAGCACAATGACTTCTCCTCTGACCTCTTAACCAAGACCCTCAGCAAGTCCCACTTATATCATGATTCAGCGACGTCCCTAATTTATGTTTGGCACGTCTCTGCTCGAAATAACCGTTCCCTGTGTTGTACCCCCTTCCTCCTCCTCCACCCGACTTCGCTTGTCGCCACTATCGCCGACCTGATCATGGCCATCCTGACTTGACCTGATCATCATGACCAATCATCATTGGGCGGATCCAGCTCAGAGTTTTGGGAGGGGCAAACCATAACAACAAAGTGGGTCTTTCCATGCACTGTCCATAGGCGTAGTGTTAAAATTTTGCCGTTTGGGGGGGGGATAATTGCCCTATTTGCCCTGCCCTGGATCCGCCACTGCCAATGATTACCCCTCCCCCTTGTCCCCAGCGTCCTCCCCTGCTCCACTCCTGACGCCGCCACTGGCTCAACCAATCAGCTGACTACCAGCTGCGCTCCTTGTCGGTCTATCCGGCGGGCTCTGCCGACACCGAACTGAGAACAGGCGGCTCGGAAACAGGAACACTGGGTCAGCCGGTAATCGAACAGACGGTGGAGAGCCCGGATGGCACTAATGATCGAACGGAGAGGGGATGGTGGGATGGTGGACGGTGTGGGGTGGGGAGGGATGGGGTGGATGGAAGAAAATAGAACGGATTGTATTGGAGTTGAGTAAGGTCAGAGAAGCTGCTCGGGTCTAAATCTGTCGACTTTTTATTTTATTTTCATGATTTAGGGCTTATGGTATGGTTGTAGGCAAAAGTATGGGTAGTTTCTTGATTCTTGATCAAATCATGGCTGCATCCAAGAGCAAAGTTGGAGAACAATGGCGATCAACACCCACCATTGTCTAATTTTTCGTTAATCTCGTAATGGATCAGATCCGGATATTAGTTATAAAATCATGGAGTTGCGCAGCAAGACGCCAAGGCCACTTTAATGCCATACCCGTGTGCACGCTCCAAAAACATAGAACCCTAGCATCTGGCTGCTCACACATTTCTCATTTACATCGTAAAATGTCCCGTCCACATGCAACAAAAACATACGATTCCCATACATCGATCCCAATTCCCAACTGACTTGAACATCAATCAAACTAACTCCCAGGCCACATCCGTAAAGGCAACTTACCCAATGTTACGCCCCAAGTTACACCACAAGTTACACCCCAAGTTACACCGGTTCATGGTATATTCTCAGCTGCCCGCTCTAGTGCCGGCGGCGTTTTTCGTCCAGCCCAACAGCAGGTGTTGAGAGTCACGGCACGCGTCGTTTCTTCACGCTCCCATAACATCAAACCAGCCGGCAGGCCGGTGGGTACCTATCCGTGGGTTCATTCTCAGACTTGTGGGGAAAGTAAAACAGCACGGAAGTGGACGAGAAATGGTCACAGAGCGACGAGAAATGGTCACAGAGCGACGAGGAAGTGGTCAGGGAGAGGGTTTTTGTTGGAGAGTCGAGTGGCATATGGGTTCAGTAATAATGCGGTCGTCGAATCGCTGGCAAGTTTTAGCGTCGAGTTGGGGAGGCTTTTTCGTATGGAAAAGGCTGAAAGATAATTTATCCAGCGCCACGTTGCGGTAACGATTTTTTCTTCTCATTTGAAAAATATTGAAGAGAATTGATCTGGCTCAAAGTCCC